>NC_058403.1:77123136-77128514 GCF_002201575.2 Neomonachus schauinslandi
TATATATATATATATATATATATATATATATATATATATACATACATACACACACACACACACACACACACACAGACAAATAGCAAAACTGAAGTCTTCAACCCCAAATCCATGGTCTTCATCATGGAACTACCTTCTTGTTTAGAGGGGGGAAAAAAATCATAATCCAAAGGAAGTCACACTTAGAAACAGTAGATTTTGCTCTTATCTCCATTCCTAGCTCCTGGATATTACTTGCCATAATGTCTTCTCTACTCTGTTCCACCAAACAATAACCATCATGAACCACAGGATCACATACTGATGAAGCCAACAGTCTGACCAAACTAATCAAAGCACAAACAGCCAAAAAAGGCCAATCTAAAACTAATGATGTAATGTATGGGGATTAACATAAGAATAAAAAAAAATTAAAAAAAAAAAAAAAAAAAAGGCCAGATGATTACCAAGACCCTTCCTCTGCAGATGAGAAAACAGGATGACAGGTAAAGTGAGATTTAATACTAAAAAAAAGCCACTCAGCCTCTCTAAAGATACCATGTGAATGACAAGTCATTGTCAGCCACAAAAATAGAACTAACTAGTGTTTGCTCAAGTTCTTCTTCTTTCTTAAAATCAATATTGTACACTTCTTTAAACATTTACCTAGATCATCAAAATTTAAAAACAACCAACCAATCATTCCATGGCATCATCTAACACCAAGTACTATAAGTTTAAAGTAGCAGTTTTCAAGACTGTCTGTACACTAGACTCATCTGGGGATCTTTATGTGTATGTTCTGATTGAAGGGTTGAAAATCATTGACTTAGAGCATTTATACTAATCTTTAAATCATGTTACATTAGTCCCTAAATCTCCTTTGGCAATTAACCCAAAGCCTGGCTCTTGGTCAATGTTTGCTAATAAATGAATGATACCGGGGAAGAAACAAGTTTTAACATACTATTTTAGTGGTAGAAAATTTGAGAGACTGAGGTGCTAAGTGACTTAAAGATCAGAAGTAGCTGATGGCCGACTCAGGTTCAGGATTCATGTCCCTTAGCAACATTTTCTTTCTTTAAACAAGCAATAGGGACACCTGGGTGGCTCAGTCGGTTAAGCATCTGCCTTCTGCTCAGGTCATGACCTCAGGGTCCTGGGATCGAGCCCCGTGTCAGGCTCCCTGCTAGCGGGGATTCTGCTTCTCCCTCTCCCTCTGCCCTTCCCCCTGCTCCTGCTTGCTCTCTCACACACTCTCTCTCTCAAATAAATAACTAATAGTAAAATAAAATAAGCAGTAAAGATTTAAATAATACTTTTCCTATAACTTTGGAGGTGTTTCACTATCTTTTCCCTTTACCTAAAAGTCAGTACCTTCCTACAATTTCAAAACTGCTTTCTTAAATGGGACAATGTGCTTCCCTCTCGGCGCTACAGCTAATCACCCTCTCTACAGCTCAGTATTCAGCTAGAGGATACCTGACCTTCTGAATTAGACCCAGCTTTCAGGCAGAGCTCTGCCATGAGCTCACAGGGCACCCTTCCCTCTCTCTCTGAAAACAAGGTGACTGGATTAGATGAGGACTAACGACAACCCTACTCACAAACTCTTCTGATTCCATGGAAGATCCCGACTGTAGAACAGGCCCCAAACGAGCAAAATCATGGAAATTCCAGATCATCTACAATTCTCCTCTGAGCTCATCAGTAAGAAAGCAAAGCCCTCTTTTTTTTTTTTTAAGATTTTATTTATTTATTTGACAGAGAGAGAGACAGCGAGAGCAGGAACACAAGCAGGGGGAGTGGGAGAGGGAGAAGCAGGCTTCCCGCCGAGCAGGGAGCCCGATGTGGGACTCGATCCCAGGACCCTGGGATCATGACCTGAGCCGAAGGCAGACGCTTAACGACTGAGCCACCCAGGCGCCCCAAAGCCCTCTTTTTTAATTCTTCTTCTTTGTTGGTCACCCGCTACCCTGATTCCTCAGTCCTCACCATTGCGGGAGAGAAGCTTAGATTGATCTGAGATTACCAAGGTATCAATCAGGATTTCTTATGCACAAGTAAATAAGTACTTTGGGCAAACCTCTTCCAAGTGATGTAGGTAAGTCCCTAGCAGTGTAATTATGAAGCAGATACACTGTGGCATATGATGGAAGCGTGGGAAGACAATGTTAAAGAATAAGGCAGGCTGCAAATTACACAAATTGTTCGCTGAACAGCAAATGTAATCACTCTTCCTCTGAAGCATCAGGTCAGATGAGAGCCGGAAGGGCAAAACGGGATCTGCCATGGGCTGAAAATGTCAATGTATTCACTCAACTTCTCTCTCCAGGCAACTCTGGCCCAGCCCTGGCTAAGCGGCCCACTCTCTGCATGGATAGCTGGCATGACTTGGAAGGGGTGACTACAGAACAAGTCTGCGGAAATGCCAAACCTTTATATAGGCTATCGGAGACACAGTTGGAAATACTGGAAAAAGCTCTGGACTTAAATGCAGAGGACTCGGGTGTAATTTCGAGCTCAGCCACTAACTGACTTGGTGATAACTTTAGTCCGTTGACCTCCTTGAGCCTCAGTGTCTCTCCCTATCCGTAAGATCAGATACCTGCTGCCATTCCTTCCGTCTCTCATGTTCCACGATTCCTCCAACAAGTCTGCAAGTTGAGTGAGCTGAGCTTTCTTACAAAACTGTCTCAACTCCCCTGAGTCCCACTGACTAGGGAGTGTAAAGTGAAAGGAGGCAGGACAGGAATCCACACATAAAATACCAAGCTGCGTTGCAGAGAGTTAGTATGAATACCAATTAATGCTAAAGGCACAACCCGTATTGCTGGCAACACCGTGGGTGACAAGAACCACTGCACCGCATCATTGATCCCAGGTAAACTAAGAAGCAGCAGGGAGGGAAGCATCAGTCCAGACAAGTAAACATGTCCTTCTGACAAAAACGTGAGGCAGAACAGAGATACATGTCGACACTGAGCTTTCATCTCAGCTTGAGAACGTCACACAGAAAGGGGACAACCAACCATGAGAGCGCAACAATAGCATTGGAAGACCAGGACATTCGGAGGAAGGTCAAAAAGAGAAGAGAACCAAACCAATTACTGACTAACTGGTCTTTATTTGCCACAACTCCCATCAGTCACAGGAAAACAGACAGGGGTGACAACAGCCAGGACAATGCCCAAGAGGTCATAGAGTCTAGCAGTGAGAAATCGTAGGGACTGATTCATTCCTTCTAATTTGAAAATTCAAAACCCAGGATTTAGAGAAGCTGAAGCAACTCTTCCAAGGTCACACAGCCCCTAACACGTATCAGAGGATGCATTCAAACCCAGTTGTTCTGCTTCTAAAAAGCGTTTGCAATAGAAAAGTTTCAGCAAGAAAGCCTGTAAGTCTATTGATTATTGGATGATAACTAGAAAGAGTGGGTAAAAGGTATGGAAATGGACAGAGGAGTCAAGAATCTCTCTTTCAAGAGTCAGTGGAAAATCATGCCATGGAAAATCAGCACCAGTCATGTGACCCCAATCTTGCGCTCCAGGCCACATTCCATAGCAATGGTTCTACTGGGCTAAATGACCAAGAAAATATTTACCCTCTCTGGACCTCAGTTTCTCCAGCTCTACAATAGTAAGCTTTAAGAAGATAATCTCCAAAATTCCATCTCATGACATCATTTTATGTTCTATAATGGTACAACAAGTCTGTGAAATGTACTAGGCTCACAAAAAATGTGTTCCTAAGGAGGTTTCTTCTAAGTCTCTGCTACTAACAGACTGTCTTTCTTTCCAAGGCTAAGAGAAAGGGGCAAACAACACCTTGAGACTTTGAGCTCAGAAATCTACCAAAAGTGGAAATCTGAATTTACAAAGATGAGATTCTGAGTACCTGGTTCATAAAGGTTTTAAAATCCTAATTTATGTCTTTCTTGCCCCTCCACTAGGATAAAACAGTGAGTATGGAAAAGTCACAGATGCAATCTCTAATGAGGCCTAGCAATCTCTCCAGTGGTACCTGAAATCTTCTCATTCCAAACCCGCCACTAAGTGAGTAGGTCCACAAGTTAACTGCTGTTCACTTGTCTGTATTCTCCTGACAGCTTGTTCCAACTTGTAATAAAATATGTAAACACTATGTTTGTAGTTATGTGTTTACAAGTCTCTTGTGCCCATTAGACAGGTCATAGAATTTTATTAGCACTTTGAGGGATGTTTAATTGATTTCAATTTTTTAATAATTTTTTACACTTTCTTTTATTAAAAATTCACTTTAAGGGGCACCTGGGTGGCTCAGTCGGTTAAGCATCTGCCTTCAGCTCAGGTCATGATCTCAGGGTCCTGAGATAGATCCCCGCATCAGGCTCCTGGCTCAGCAGGGAATCTGCTTCTCCCTTTCCCTCTACTCTTCCTCTGCTCATGCTCGCTCTCTCTCTCGCTCACTCTCTCTCTCAAATAAATAAATAAAATCTTTTAAAAAATTCACTGTAATATAAACAAACAATAAAAACAAATAGAATAACAGAAAAATTTTGTTTTGGATATAACTTGGAAAAGTTGAAATATTTAATGTTGTCTTCACTGAAGATGAGTCCACCATTGACAAATCTCAGGCCATATTTCCATCTGACAATATTACACACGATTCTGCGAAGCAATGTTTATTCAAGCCATATAACCCACTAAGAGTAATCATAGCTACAAGACACAGAGTTAACTATTACACTTCAGCCTTCTGAACATTAAATTGCTCAAAAACCTGTCACCTGTCAAGTATGCTCTTTGTACCCTAATGTCATAGCTGCTGGTCATAAACTAGCTTACAGCCTTTGTACAGTTTAGACACCATAATCTGAATTCCTGTTAATGAGTTTTGGTAATATTACTATAAAGTTTCC
Organism: Neomonachus schauinslandi; assembly: GCF_002201575.2. Taxonomy (NCBI): domain Eukaryota; kingdom Metazoa; phylum Chordata; class Mammalia; order Carnivora; family Phocidae; genus Neomonachus; species Neomonachus schauinslandi. The sequence goes on from NC_058403.1 coordinate 77,128,019, forward strand.
AATGTAATCTTTGTTTCCCTATTACTTAATTTTCATCTTAAATTTCTGCCAAACCCCAAATCTACTCCACTCTCAGGTTAAAACATAAGGATATTGTAAAATTAAATAAAAATTCTCAGACATTGGACAAATAAAGGGGGAGAGTGGGGAGATACAGATTTTCAACCTGCAAGCACCATGAGATACAGTTTTAGAAAACAAAGAGATTCAACTTCAACTTCATGCATCATCATATGCTCTGAAATAATTTTTGTTTAGCACCAGTCCAAGAGCCTGGAGAAATTTCTCAGTATTAAAAATGGTATGAAAAACAGACAGGCTTCTCATTAGAATGTGTTATAAATTCAAATTATGTAAGAGAGGCTAGTTTTGCAATTTCACATTTAATAGCAAAACAATTGAAACCATTTTCAACTGGTGACCTTTTTCTTAAGTCACATTGGAAGTTGTTCCACTTTTTTTTTTTTTTTTTTTTTTTTTTTTTTTTTTTTTTTTT
>NC_058403.1:77128614-77248592 GCF_002201575.2 Neomonachus schauinslandi
GACGCGGGACTCGATCCCGGGACTCCAGGATCATGACCTGAGCCGAAGGCAGTCGCTTAACCAACTGAGCCACCCAGGCGCCCAAGTTGTTCCACTTTTATTTCAAGATTTTGAAACAGAGACAAAATCTGTGGAGGCATTGACCAATGGCAGCTGAGTAAAAACGAGCCAGGCTGTTTCGGATCAGTTTCAGAATGACATCGGTGAATGTTATTCCCTTTTAAATCTCCCTCGATGACAGTATTGATGTTGTGCCTTCTGCATTTTTATCAATTACTGACCACCATGCAAAATAAACAATGCAACGTGTGAAGAAAATACTAGTTTGGCTAATACTCTGGGAAATCTCACACACACACACACACACACACACACACACACACACACACACTATACATTTGTAAGGTAGTAAGCAACAACGTTCACCAATACAGAAGTTTAATATCCAAGAAACATGAAACTGTTCATGAACACATTTCTTCTAATGTGGAGCTGAAATTGAAACTTAACCACCATCTGTGAATTTGCTTGAACATATCTAATGACCAGGAATTCATTACTTGGAAGGCAGCCCTTTCCATGGCAGAAAATCGTAACTGCCAAAAGAATTAATGTGTTCCCATAAAAACCACCTATCAGTCCTACCTCTGCTCTCTGGAACCACAAGCCCCCTGACACATGGCAGCCCTCCAGATATTTAAAATAATTTGTTAGGTTTTTTTTTTTATTTATTTTTTTACTTTTTAAATTCTCAACTGATTTTTTTCCCCTGGTTTATTTGTTTCTGTGTTCCAAGTTTAGAAGTCCAACCCCCCCCACTTTTTTTTTTTTTACAACTATCCTATTGACTTTAGAATAATAACATAAAATTTTAAATCTCAAACAAGTAGTTTTCAAACTTTCTTTGGCAAAATAAATAAATAAATGTTTCCTCATGCCAACTTCTTAAGAAAATCCCAAGAACAAAATGAACAAATTGATATAACTGTTCCTCACACCTTATTTAAGTGTTCATCCTTTGGCAGATACATTTCACTTTGAGAGGGGTAAGTCCAAAATGCATTACTTCCCTAGCCTTCCTATGAGGGCCATACTGTGAGCCAGGCTGAAAACCCGCCTCTCTAATATTACAACAGGAACTGCAAGTAAATAAAGAACAAAGATGGCATCTTCCTTTATTTTCCTAGTGGCCAATACAGAATCTGTTCCATCATCAATGCTCAGAAAGTGATTACTACATAAAAAAAGAAGGTAAACTTAAAGGTTTGGGAATATAAAGAGCTAAACTCTGTTTTTGAATCATGTTAGTTCACATTTCAAACACCGTCCTCCACAGTTCATTATAATTAGGGTGACCATACATCCAATGTATGCTTGTTGTTTTGATGTAATTATTAACCATGTCCCCTTTCACTGTCAAAGGTGTCCCAGTTTAGACGATAACTTAAATATAGTCATTTACTTATAACACTGTGATAATGAGGTTTTGGTTGCTGAGTTCAAGAGAATTCTCAGTATGATAGGGTCTTCTCCCAAGGGCTCCATATAGCCAAAGACCTCCCAAACTTTGAGTTTATCACTGCCATTGCTAAGAGGGCAGAGCAATTAGCGGTGCTAAGTAGAGGAGGCTTTCAGGCTTCCCTGCTCCAAAGACATGCACTTCCCAGTAAGGAGAGAATGTACTAGAATGATTCTGCAGGAGTAGAGAAATGCAAGATACAGCAGAAATCTAGCAGAAGCTAGTATCAACGACCCTACTCACTCAGCCTTTTTTCTGAAGCAAAGAATACTGCCTTTTTGAAGAAAACCAGATGATTTACTTCAATTACATCTTTACCATCTGCCCATTCCTGTCCCCTACCCCCACCAATATTACCAGTGATTTCATCCCATCTACTACATTTCAAGTAGAAGGACAACAGGTTGGCCCGATTCTTCACTTGGAACAGAAGAAAACAAGGCAGTAGACAAGAAACTGAAATAAAATGTGTCCAAATTCATTCACTAGGGTACAAGAGTAAAAGTGAAGGGGATTACTTCTAATTGTTTTACATTTCTAAATAGGGGCTACACAAGAGTTAAGGAAGATGAAGTCAAAAGAATTCAATGCAGTCCCACAGGCTATAAGTCAATTTAATTTATTTTAAAGAAACTATTTTATATGGATTTCCATTGCAAATTCTAAATGTATATTCTATAGGGGCGGGGGAAGGGAGGAAGCATACAAGATGGAAAGTTGACAACCCTTGCCAAAGATGGAACTCCCCCCGAGACATGGTAAGCACTGTTATATCATAATATTGCATGTCTCCTTGTAGTACTTTCCAAGATGTTTAAAACCAAAACAGTTTAGAATACTCGCCCAGCTCAGGATCTTCCCTCCTTATGGCATTTTCTCTGATAAATAGGAATTTCCCTTAGGGATTCCCTAAAGTAAAGTGGTTGCATTACCTTCTGTTATATAATTAATTGCACTGACAAATAGAGGTCTCAAAGAACATAATTATTAATCCATCCTCAGTGTAGTATCTACAATGCACAGAGGCTTATGGAAGACGTGCCCATGTTGTGAAAACTGTAACCTTACTGTGTTGCATATGGTGGGTTAGCACTCAAACTTGCCATATTGCAGAGGCTGTCTTACAGGTAGGGCTTGATTACAAAAGAGGTTCTGCCAAAATATATGTACTGGCTTGAGATTTGGAAGATAAAAGTAAGACAAAGGCCATGTTCCTGCAGCTTTGGCTTACTTTCTGCTGGAAGCATGGCCATGGAGATGAGAATTTTCTGCGTTCACATTCCCATATCCCATCTGTAGCCTTGTAGTTGTCAGGAAGCAGCTATGACAGATGGGTGGCTGGACTCTATGTCTCAGGGTCCAGGTACTACTTTCCTGACCGTGGCTTCTTAATCCCAAATACAGTGCATCCTTCCTCAACCCAACAATTCTGTGGTAACCCCATGATTCTCTACGATCCTTCCAATTATTTAGAAGCACATAATACCGTGTATTAAATCCTTCCTGCCTAAAAACACCTAGAGTGGTTTGTTTCCCATAGTAAACCACAAATAAGCCCCCCACATTATCCTTAAAATTAAGTTTGCCAATAACGCTAATGACACAGTATCAACAAGAAACAGGCTCAAATCATTCACGGTGCAAACAAATCCCGAGTGCATATGCAAGCACTCTGATCATTGCTAGGGAGCAGAACCATGCACAGAGCACAGCCATACACAGAACCGACACAGCGCCAGCCCTCAGAGCCCCGAGTCTGGTGGGAAGAGGGATGCCAAGGTGGCGGCTGCACTCAGTGATGTGGAGCAAACCCACAGGAGGCCTCATCTAATCTCAGCATTCTCTCCTCAGCTCTGTCACTAACTGGCCACGTTTTCTAATTAAGGGGGCTACATGGATGAAAGTCCCCTTAAGCTCTAACATTCCACATCTCTACAAGTTTTTGTACTCATGAGGGAATTTACTTGGATTCAAGTCCTCACAAAACTTCCTAAATTTCCAGTTCCCTAAATCTGAAGGTCAGAAGACAAAGGTCACATAATACACAAACCTCACATAGTTAAAATAGGAACAGGAATCAGTGACCCCCAAGTGTTATGCACAGTGGCAGCCTACAGCTGGAAAGCCGCAGGGAGAAAAATCCAAAATTGTGGTTGCCATGTTGTTAAGAATACCAGAGAACAAGCACAGCTTCTTCAGGGTCTGTATCTTCTTTGAAAACGTTTGCCTCACTGTCTGAAGAAAAAGGGAATATTTACATGTCCTTTCTTCTCTGAAAGTACTCAGGCCAGTAACAGAGTGAAAGAAATAATAGGCAAAAGCACTAATGCTCAGCTCCCTCAAGAAAAGTCATTAATGGGGCGCCTGGGTGGCTTAGTCATTAAGCGTCTGCCTTCAGCTCAGGTCACGGTCCCAGGGTCCTGGGATCGAGCCCCGCATCGGGCTCCCTGCTCCGCCGGAAGCCTGCTTCTCCCTCTCCCACTCCCCCTGCTTGGGTTCCCTCTCTCGCTGTGTCTCTCTCTGTCAAATAAATAAATAAAATCTTTAAAAAAAAAGAAAAAGAAGTCATTAATTTCTTCATGTCCCAGACATGAAAATCTCTGAAACTCATAAAAGAGAAGCATTTTGTGGACAGGAAGAAAAATGTCAAGAGAAACATGGTCATACATCGAAGGGCAGCTGTGGTACCAGCTCCAAGGGTGGCCTCAGGCCAGCGCCTCCCAGACCACACTGGGCCTTCATTTCCTCGCCTGCAATATGGAGACAACCGTCCCTGCTCTGATTACTTCACAGGTGCTTATTGAAGGAGATCAGGTGAAATACTGAACACGAGAGCATTCTGTAAGCAGCCGATGATGTATATGAAGACAGGTCATTAATAGAGGAATTTCAAACAAAAGCTATGAATGGTACTCTTCAAGCCCGAAGCAGCAAAAGGAAATACAAATATAGCCATATTTTTACAATCTTATAATCTGGAGGAAGAAATGGTGATCAGAATTGTGACAAACAATCATGTCCAAAAGAGAAGAGAAACCAGCTCAGTTCTGTCATAATTGTCTCAGTTCCTGTGGCACATACAACAATGGAAAGATTGCAGGGAGGGACAGGGACAGCCTTTGTGCCGGCAGCACACCAAGGCCATGGACATGCTGGACCAAGAAAGTGACATTTCCACCTCAGCAATTATAATAATCTCGCAGTGTATGTCCTCTAAGAATTGTTGTGTGGCTCTGTGCAAGTGATTTCATCATTTTCTCAGTTGTGTCTCTTGGAAAAGAGAAATCTCTCTCATAACTGAGGGGTGAAACATAATACTGATAGTTCTATGAAACTGCACAAGGTGAGGGAGCGAGGCCCAAGCTCTAGGTTTGCTCACCTGGATGGACAGAAATGCAAAGGCAGACCTTGTCCGTGGCTGGATTTCAGGATCCCAGGGGCACAGGCAGGCTTTGGTAATATCTGAGCAACAACTAACTTTCAAGGAGGTGGAGAGCCTAAGCAGTCAGTCAATACGGCCAAAATCTGAGCTCAGGACCAAGAGGCAAAGTAGTGGCAAAGTAATCCTCCATCTTCAGCCTATTGACAAGCAGCCACCTTAGGACACAGGTAAGGTCTGAGCTGAAAATCAAGTCCCAGACCCATAGACCCAAAGTCACGAGAAGAGTTAACATTTCACAAAGCAAAATGGCATCCTGCTGGTCCACAATGGGCTGGAGTTATCAAATCGATCTCCAGGGCCTTAGGACATCAAGTGACAAGGAGCTAAAATAAGATAAATGAACCCTACCTGTAATTCACCAAAGAGGAGACCTCAATGGCAAACAAATATAGCAAAAATAAATAAATAAAAATAAAATATATACACACACAATTTCAATAGAAGGAAAATACAATGAGATAGTACTTTTCACACAGAGCATGGTAAAAAATTAAAAGATTCAGAAAATTTGCTTTGAGAATAGCTGCGTGGGGAAAGTGGCACTCAAAATGTTATGTTTCTTCTTATAAATGCATATTGTGGGGGCGCCTGGATGGCTCAGTCAGTTAGGCGTCCAACTCTTGATTTCCACTCAGGGCATGATTTCAGGGTCCTGGGATCAAGCCCCGTGTCTGGCTCCCTAGTCAGCAGGGAGTCTGCTGGAAATTCTCTCTCCCTCTCCCTCTACCCCTTCCTCTAGCTCCCTTGCTCGCTCTCTGTCTCTCTCTCAAAATGAATAAATAAATCTTTAAAATAAATAAATAAACGCATGCATGTCGTGCAGGTATTTGACGTATATTTGATGTCCACAGCTGCTCTGATACCACAATGGCAGAGTTGAGTAGTTGTGACAGAGACCATCTGGCCCTCAAAGCCTAAAATAGCTACCCTCTGACCCTGCAGAAAAATTCTGCAAATCCCAGTTCTAAACTAAAAACAATACTGTTTCCCATTACTCCAGATATAATAAATCCGTTCTTTCTTCTTCAACCTTTTCTGGTTGTTGTTTAACATGACCTGTAATTCATATCAGGGTCTGCTTGGATACACATTCATGCTATAACTCGTCTTCATTACTGCTTACCAATTACCCCAAGGCCATTAGAATAATCCTCCCACCTCAGAATGTTTCGAGACGTTGCTTTACTGCATCTTCAGTTCCAAGTGCAGGTAGGTGCTCTGTGTCTGGGGATTCTGTGACTGCAACAGTCTCCTATCCCAGCACCAACACCACCATGTCAGTGAGGGCTGCTTTCTAATGTGCTGGAGCATCTGGCCAGGCTGGTCCCCATTCCTCATTACTCCTATTTGTCAAATTCCTCTTAGCTATTTTGCCTGGGTTTTTATCATGACAGTTTTAGAATTTAATTTTGAGAAGATTCGAGAACAATAAACTTGAATGTTGTGCTGAGATGACATGAAATGTAGAGGGAAAATAACTACTATTATAGTTATTATAAATAACTACTATTATAAATAACTATATAACCTCTATATTTCCATTTAGGAATAAGGTGTGTCCTTCCATTTACTCAAGGGGCCCTTCATGTGACTCAGAAAGTTCTAGAACCTCTTCTTCATACAAGCCATGCACCATTCTCATTAAAATATGTCCTTTTTGTTTTGCAGTGACTAGGCTCCCACACATTGCAAAGTACTCATTTTCAAATGCCATATACAAAATATAACTGCAAATGAGACATGAGGAGACATGTTTAACCTTACAATAACCAAAGAAATGCTAATACCAAAGAAACGATGTATCTAATGCTGGCACACTGGCAAGATACTGACTCACTCACACATTCCTGCTGCAGTTATGGAAACATCCTTTTTAGAACACAAGTCATCAGTGGATTTGAATGACCACAAAAAGTTAACCTCTGACCCTGATATCTCAACCCTAAGACATCATGTTTAAAATTTTTGATGGACTAAGCTACATTTGTGCATAAAAATGGTAATCACAGCAATACATAAAAATAATGGAATAATTAAGTAAGATATGGTATAACCACTCAATGAAATATTAAACAGATTTTAAAATTGTAATCATTCAAGAATATGCAGTGATACAGAGAATACTTAATGTATGATGCCAAGTGATACATAGCGCTATGGTAATTTATGCTAATAGCTAAAGATTGCAAGGGAATACACAAAAATGATAGATTATACCTGTATCTAGGTGGTGGAATTATGGGTGACATTTTTTTTTCTACAAAGTGTTCTGAGCTTTACACAACGTTACAACATTATTTATACAATTAAAAAATAAAAAAGAGGGGACCAATTTTCAGGAGTCTTCCAGATCAACAGTTTGCAACTCTTTCGTTATTAAAAGGGGGAAAATGAGGCTCAGGCAAGTGCACCAGCCTTCTGAAGGCGCACAGACCAAGTCACAGGCAGAAACGGCCCTAGAACCCAGCGCTCAAGACTTTAGAGGTGGGGGTGCCTGGGTGGCTCAGATGGTTAAGCATCTGCCTTCAGCTCAGGTCATGATCCCAGAGTCCTGGGATCGAGTCCCGCATCGGGCTCACTGCTCCTTGGGAGCCTGCTTCTCCCTCTGCCTCTCTCTCTCTCTCTGTCTCTCATGAATAAATAAATAAAAAATCTTTAAAAAAAAAAAAAAAGACTTTAGAGGTGGTATTCTTTCCTACACAGCACTTCCTGGTGTCATTTTTCTAGGGGCAAAATCAAATCTGGGGTCATTTTAATATTTTTATATATTATAAAAAGACCAATGTTCAATTACTTCTCTAAGAGAGCAACAGCTTTTGATTGGCTGGAGTTTGAATTAAACTTCTTTTCTAAACATGGCTATTCCACAGAGGAGAAGTCTAGTTAACTCTTAACCAATTAAGGTTAAGAGTTAGCCAGTTTGTTTTGCAGTGACTAGGCTGCTTGGGGGATCAGTTAAGCCACTGATCCCCCAAGCAGTGGAAAATTCACATATATCTTTCAACGCCCCCCAAAACTTACCTACTAATAGCCTACTGTGGACTGGGAGCCTTAGCAATCACGGAAATAGTAACACGTATTTTGTATGTTACATGTATTCTACACTGTATTCTTGCAATAAAGGAAGCTGGAGAAAAGGAAATGTTATTAAGAAAATTGTAAGGAAGAGAACACACATTTACCGTACTGTGCTGTACTTATTTTTTTTAAAAATCCACTCTAAGTGGACCCACACAGTTCAAACCTGTGTTGTTCAAGGGCCAACAGTACGTCTTTTCTACAAAAGCTTGTTCATTACAAAGCTTGCTTTTGTAGAAGTAGTACCTTCCTCACGAAGTCACAAAGCAATCTCAGTGCTAAAGAAAGCAGTAACTTAACAATAAATTCCGCTGTGGACATTCACTTTAGAACCGAAGAGGTCTCAACTTGCAATATTTCACTCCAGGAGAGAAAAAATTCCTTCAAAATTCAAAAGCTAATGAGAACAATTTCCTTGACTTTTCTCACTGCAGCCTGACAACACATTTGGCAGAGAGGTGTTTATATACCTGTATACACAATGGATAACCATAATTAGTTCCTAATATCCTGTAATGTCTAAAGATAACATTTGGAGCCCACAAATGTGAATTCTGAGGGGTTCTAATTAGGTCCCAGTAGAGGTAATATTTAGAAAGTAACAGGGTAAAAGAAATCATCAAATAAAAGAGAGTAAGAATAAATGGTTAATAAGGGAGAGAGACCGTGTGTGTGTGTGTGTGTGTGTGTGTGTGTGTGTGTGCGCGCGCGCGCGCACACTATGATTTAAGCATTATCTATTGAAGGCACATCTGAGCAACCACTTCTAGCAACTGGCAAGATAGTTTCCTATTTCCTGATATGCCACAGACCTTTCTCCCTAATTCTATGGTTTTCTAAGCATTGAGATACATATCAATCATCCCTCCAACTGCTTTTTTTGGTCACCTTCTGAAAAAAATGCCTAAGTCTTTCAGTCTGCCTGACACTATTCAAATCATGATAAAATAAAAATTGAAGGGCCAGGGGTTGGGGTGAGGCAGAAGTTAGGTAACATTTTATATAGTATAGAAACAGATTTAAAAATTAAATATATTCACGTAAGTATATTATAATTACAAATAAAATACACGTTATATATAAAGAACCTCAGCAGAGAGGAAGAATTTGTAAATTTGTTAAATTTACAATGAAAGATGAATATACTGGCAACGTCCTCACTCGTGTTTATTCTTTTCCTCTCACATACGCCTCTAATACAGACTTTTGTGCTTTTAATGTTAGACGTGTCCTAGCCCAGTTGACATTACAACCTTCCTGTTAAAATGTCTGTCTCCTCCACCAGACATAAAGGTCCTTGAAACCTAGGCAGAAACTATATTTTAATCATGTTTTCAACTTATAAAGCATCTTACACAGTGCCTGATAAGGAAAATACATTTTATTAGGTAAAATGTGTATCTATCTGGGGCAAACCATGCTAAGAAGGTGAGGAGAAAGTAGAGAAAACTGATAATGATATTTACCAAAAATATCAATTAAAATGGATATGTGTTCATACTATCCACAGTCAACACGAACAAACAAACATACTAAATTTTCCAGGAATACATGACAAAATATTTTCTGGGTCTGGTGTCATCCCTGATGATGTCTAGGAACAAATGCACCACAGCAGGCTGAAAAAGAAAGTACCATTTAAGCTACAGTAGAATGGAATTGGATTCAAAAACAGAATCCTCATAAAACTGAATATCTGAAAGAAGTCAGTAATTTCACAGTAAAAACCTAAAAAAATAAAAATAAGTAGAAGCAAGAAGCTAGACACCAGCAGGCCTCAGTGGTAAGGAGAGAATGCACATCAGTGATAAAGCACCACCATACTGACTGAAACCAAATACTGATGAACCCTGTCTGGGCCTGAAGTTTTTCTATCAGGCAGTTGGACCCTCTGTTTCTACAGGGTTTTAAGTGTCAGCAGAGACACCGAAGGCACCACTGCTGGGGCAGAGTCAGACTCCCGGGAGACACGACCATGAATGGTGGGAGGACGGCACCCATGCAGAGGGTAGGACACAGAAGAAGGGGCCGGTAAAGTCAAAGAATAAACTTTTTACAGAGAAGTTAACATACCACTAACGTCTGGGGAAAACTCTTAAAAAAAAAAAAAAGCTACAAAAATTTAAAAAAAAAACAAATAAGATCTTCATTATTACCATGCAATGAACATCTCATATACATACTATTTTAGGTACTGAGGAAGTATACAAGAAAAAGTGTAAGTAAATCCAAAAAAGCTTAGAGTTTACCTAGAGAGTGAAAACAAACATCATCATTACTAGATGTAAATATGGAAAAAGAGATCTTTTCTTCCTTCCTTCCTTCCTTCCTTCCTTCCTTCCTTCCTTCCTTTCTTCTTTCTTTTTTTTTTTTTAAATGTGGGGCTTGAACTCACGACCCTGAGATCAAGACCTGAGCTGAGATCAAGGGTAGGACACTCAACTGACTGAGCCACACAGGCGCCCCAAAAGATGATTTCTTTAAAGACTCCTTTTAAAGAGCTTTCATATCCATTGTGGTAGTTAAAAAGTGCACACCAACTCTGTGACAAAGACAAGGCAGACTTTATTAACTCATTTTATAGACTTGGAATTTGATGTTGAGAAAATCAATCGATCGATCGATCTATCACACAAACAGCCAAGGACAAAGCCTGAACGCAGAAAACAAGACTAGGGATTCTGAAATAAATAAGCGTTCCACTGGATCATGGCCCCTCCCTTCCAGCTTCACTAAGTATATGGGGGACCTGGGTGAACAGGGGAATAAAGGACAAAAGGACATTAACAGGAGGCCAGAGACTGGTGGACTCGGCCTGAGTTAGTAAGAGGAGGAAGGGTTACCCGGGCAAATGGGACCAGAGACAGGTGCCAGACTCTGGAAAGAAAGGAGGCTTGCTCCTCTCCAGATCCCCTGAGCAATCTCTTTTACTACTCTGCTTTTGTCATAGCTTAACCGTTCCCAACTCCAGTCCTGACCTGTCTTCTAAACTCCAGGCCAGAATACTCAGCAATTCATTTGCAAAAGTCTCAAATCTGAAAAGCTTTTTAAAACCTCCCATTCTATCCTATACCCACATAAATGTGGCACTTCGTTCAGCACTGCCTATTTTAATGAATGGCACCATCCAGTCCCCAAAATCAGAAATCAGGGGGCCCACTCTGTACTAGGGTAAGGCACTGGCTTCAGATACTTTGCCTTCCCTCAACATGGTTTCATGTATGACAGCTCCCTGGAGGACCCTCTAGAGGCTACAGAGGAGTTGGATAGTCCCCAGGTCCCCAACCATAAAGCCATGTTAGGAACAGTAAAACACTCAATTACTAATAATTCCATCTCAGCTCTGAATTAGGGGAGTATTAAATAGTGCTTGTTGAAGGAAGAAAGGAAAGAGAAAGAGAGGAAAGGAGAGAGGGAGGGGAAAGAGGAAAAGGAGACAAGAAGGGAAGGAAGGACAAGAAGAGACTCAGTGGCAGAACCAAAGGTCAAAATGGAACATGTTTAATTTAATTTAAAACTATGTGTTGAACTCTCGTGATTTGACTTTGGGTTTGTATCACTGTCACATGTTGACGGCTATGTGTCTTTAATCACAGCACCATCATGGACGTGTTTCTGGGTGTCTATAACCCAGTTATTAAATGAGGGCCAGTCAGCTCCAGAGTCTAAAACAGGTAGGACAGAGGAATGCAAAGGATGTGCAGGTTAAGAATGCATGAGAGTGAGGACCACAGGCTCTGGCGTCAGACCACATGGTCCAAACCTGGGTTTTGTCACCTCCTAGCTCCATGACCTTGGGCAAATTGACTGAACCCTGTACTTAGTTTCCTAATCCATGAAGGTGAGTTGTAAAGATTTAATGAGGTAAGTAAGGAGCTCAAAATCATTCGTGTAAAAGAGAAATTCCTCTTTGGAGGGACACAAAGCTGCTGAGATTCTGATGGAGACAGGGGTGAGGAGAATACACCCCCACACGAATACCGAGAATTACGCAATTTCAGGAGGCTCATGGACCACTAACCTTCATTTCATAATCCTTAAGACAGATCATCTCTAAAACCCTTCCTCTTGCAAAAGCCTGTGATGTGAACAGCACAGAAATAAGCACTGAGGGATTTCTGTAGGCTTCCAGAGACGCACACGTGGGCAAGCTCCACTGAGACACCTCTGACTTCCACATGATTAGCAGAAGTCTGTCAATGAATAGAAGGAACATATCCACGGCCATGAGTCAAAAGGAGATCAAAACAAAGTGCGACCCTGCTACGGACTGAACCATGCCCCCGCAAACTGGTATGTTGAGGCCTTAACCCTCAGAGCGATATTTGGAGGTGGGGCCTTTGGGAGATAATTAGGTTTTGATGAGGGCGGGACCCAAATGATGAAACTAGTGCCCTTATAAGAAAAGATCCCAGAGAGCTTGCCCCATCTCCCCCTCCACCCTGTGAGGACATAGTGAGAAGGCTTTCTATGAGCCTGGAAGAGAGCTCTCACTAGACCCTGAACATACTGATACCCTCATCTCTGATCTCAGACTTCTAGCCTCCAGAACCACAAAAAATAAATGAACAAATAAATAAAAAATTCTGTTGTTCAGGCCATGCAGGCTATGACAATTTGTTACTGCAGCCCACACTGACTGATACATACTCTTTATGCAAAACAGCATGCCTACACAGGCAACCAAAAGGGGCGAGAGAGGGCCTGTTTCCTCATGATGTGATAAAACATATATAGTGGGCTTTACCATGAAAACGCTGCCTCATCCCAAGTGCTGAGGGAGTAGAATTTTTAACTGTAACCTATGCAGGTTTATTTTTCCACACACTTCTAACAGTTTAAAAAATAATTATAACAGAAAGAGTCATGTGCACTTTTCCTACTTACTCCAGCCAACAAACATAGAGTAAGAGGCAGTGGAATATGAGGAAAAAGTACCTGGAAATTAGGTATAATTAATTTCATACCTGGCTCACCACAGCTTACCTGGGTGACCTTACAGTATTAATTATCAATTTTTCTTCATATTATACCCATCAAGTCATATTACTCCCCTTTCAACAATATCTGCATCCTGAAAAAAGTTCGAACTTATCCCTACTCTTCATAATCCGCTTTCAAATTACATTTCCAACTACATTTCCCATAAGGCCCTACTCTGCAGAGTCCATCCAATATTCTACTTTCAACCTCTCAAATATAGCCCATACTTTCTTAAGAAGGTCTTTCTCTTAGCGCACTCTAGTGCATCATTTGGGGGCAAACTTCCTTCCACTGTACAGCAACCAAACACCTAATCGCCATGCCACAGCAAGGATAGAACTAGAAAACACTGCACTAAGTGAAAGAATCCAGTTATAGAAGATCACCTATTATATGATTCAATTCATAGGAAATGTCCAGAATAGGCAATGCTACAGAGCGGAAAGCAGATTAGTGGCTGCTCAGGGCTAGATGAAGGATGTTTGGGGAAGTAAGGAGTGATGGCCAACGGGTATGGATTTCTTTTTGAGGTGGGGAAAATGTTCCAAAATTGATTTTTTGTGACGGTTGTACAACTCTGTGAATATAATAAAAACCACTGAATTGTATGCTTTAAAAGAGTTAATTATATGATATATGAATTAGATCTCAATAAAGCTCTTATTGAGGAAGGAAGGAAGGATGGAAGGAAGGAAGGAAGGAAGGAAGGAAGGAAGGAAGGAAGGAAGGAAGGAAGGAAGGAAGGAGAGAAGGAAGGAGGGAAGGAGGGAGGGAGGGAGAGAGGGAGGGAAGGAGGAAAAGAAAGAATAGGAAGAAGGAAAGAAAGAAAAGAGATGTACCCATCCACCTAAGCTCTTTGAATGTTGTATAAATTTATTCTCTCCACTCTGTCAGAGTTAAAATCCTTCAATTGAGCTCCCTCAGAATGTTATTTGTACCTCCAGTTAACAACTCTCATTCTAGCTGGCAATATAATTATGTTTAGTTCTTCCCGTGTCTGCCTCCCCCACTAAACTATGAGTGCTTTCAGAGAAAAACAAACCTGTGCCAGACATTTCCACAGCCAGGCCTCGGCTAACCATTAGTTTCTTTTGTGCACCTTAGAAAAACATGCCTGGTCTTGGGTTGGCAAATAGAGGGAGGGTCGGACTTGAGTTCCACTCGCCCTCCTGCCACCACCGAGCACAACATAATCTGAAGGGCAGTAAGCAGTAGTTCTGCCTGTACCCTTCTTCTCACCTCCAACAGTCGAGCAAAATACTTAACCTAAGCAAGGCACTCTCAATAAATAAATTAATACCTGCAGAAGGGAAATGATATGTCTAAAACCATGTCTAACAACAAGACACACCCAGATTCCAGCAGAAAGCTCAAGGCATTCATATTTGGGTTTCTCTTTAACAGTTATTTATTTTTGTGTTTCTCAACAATGACATAAAAAAAATGTTTTTCTTACTAATTGGATTCAAAGACCTTGGGCGTACATACGAAATACAGTGAATTATTTTAACACATTTAAGTAGTAAGGAAAAACAGAAAATGTTTTTCTTAAGTCAATTTACAATTACTAAAACAGGTCACGGTATTACAAAAGCCTGTCATTTATAGAGGGGGCAGCAAAAATATATATATATACTGAAAAGAGTTTTAGCATCAACCCAGGTTGATGCTCTCAACTTCCACACTTAAGCTGAGTCCTGACCATTTTGTACTTCAGATAAGAGGTGTCTATGCCCAAGCCCACTCTCCAGTGCCCGTCTTTACCTGCTTACCTCCATTTCTTTGGGGAAACATACTTTGCCCACAAACTAGACCAGAAAACAAAAAGTGTTTAATATTCCCACAACAACCTGCACCTTTGCTTTGTGGCATGTATCACAACCATAATTACATAAGTATCTGTGAAATTATGAATGTGGTCATTGTTATTCCTGGAGCGGAAGCCCTGTGATGAGAGCGCTTGTATCTGCCTGGTATCCGCAGTTCTGGATTGAAGTCCTGATACTTGGTCATGGTAGGCACTTGAGAACTAGTCGTCGATAGAATTAATGACCCCTCCCTGCTCAAAGTATTAGGTTCTTGAAAACAGGGAATTGGGCATGCCTGGGCGGCTCAGTTGGTTAAGCATCTGCCTTCAGCTCAGAACATGATCCCAGGGTCTTGGGATCAAGCCCCCGCGTTGGGCTTCCTGCTCAGTGACAGGCTTGCTTCTCCCTCTGCCCACTGCTCCCCTTGCTTGTGCAGGCTCTCTCTCTGTGTCAAATAAATAAACAAAATCTTTTTAAAAAATTTTTCAGGGGCCTGGGTGGCTCAGTCGGGTGAGCAGCTGCCTTTGGCTCAGGTCATGATCCTGGGGTCTTGGGATCAAGTCCTGCATCGGGCTCCTTGCTCAGCGGGGAGCCTGCTTCTCCCCTGCCTGCCATTCCCCCTGCTTGTGCTTGCTCTCTGTCTCTCTCTCATGCTCTCTCTGTGTCAAATAAATAAATAAAATCTTAAAAAAAAATTTAAAAAATAAAAATTTTTCAAAAAAAACCAGGAATCATGTCTAATTCATTTTGGTATCAACTACTGTGCCTGGTTCAGTGTCTAATAGGTAGATAATATCACATAATTCACGTGCAGATGGATGCATAAACAAACTGCATAGCAGGTCACACTACTCATGGTGTACTCATGGTACAATAACACACTTGAGTGGGTTAGGAGCAAAAGGCAACCATCCAAGAAAGCTGGACCCAATAAGAGATGTTGGAACAGCACCACACAAACACGGAAGGCAGAGACAGAGATGGAAGATGTCCACAGTCTAAGACTGATGCCAATTTCCTTGGGGTTCTAAAAGTCCATTTACTCCCAACTCCAATGGGTGTGACTCTTTTCCCAGATGCAGCTAGGCTCCAAATCTTGTGTTGTATCAAGAAAACCAGGCCTTAGAAACATAAAATCACTCAAAGCAAAACCGTAGCTGGAGCAACCAAAAGACTGGCAGAGTTAAGCAACCATGAGAAGGTCAGAGTGCGCATGCCCTGCAGAAAACAAACAGGCTGCAGCTTGAAACACGTCTCCCCTGTGGAGACTTGTCCAGCATCGTGCCCCAGCAGCCTCCTCAAGTGGTTTTGGATGTGAAAAGGTCATGCAGCCAAACATAGTTTAGGTAGACGCCAGTGGCAGACCTCCCTGAGGGGTTGGAAGAGTCTAGAGGGTGGACAGAAAAACTGTGCAGGTAAAGGGGGACATGACCGTGGGCCAAACCCTGCATCAGATGCTGGCAATCCACATTCCAGTGCTAAAAAGCTTGCAGTCAAGATGCTGGGGAGCTAACCGGGCGGTTAAATGACAACAAACACCGCAAACCTAAAGAGTGCAACGATAATCATGAAGCTGAGTAGATGAGGAGTCTGACAGCATGACACACCAGGGATCACTGGACCTCGATCAAATCAATCAGCTACCATCATTCGGGGGCACCAGGGCAGGATCTGCAAGCCGGCCCCAACACTCATGGGCTGTGCGGCCTTGGGAAAGTTACATGAACACTCGGTGCTTGTGTGAGATTTTGGTAGCCCTCAGTTACATGTGAGTTCTGATTCATAATCAGTGACTGAGCTGGTGAGGGACAAAACACTGCTGAACAGAATCACAAATGCCAGAACAGGCAAGGCCTGACACTCAGCCAGAGTCCAAGTGCTTCTTTTATGAAAAGTACAACTCAGGCCCAGGGAAGGGAAGGGACATGCCCACACCCACTTAGTAAGTCACCTTCCCGGATCTCGGTGAGCCACCAGGCCCGGTGATTTACGATGCCCGGGGCTGTCCCCTGGCACACAGAGCTGCTGTCTGCATTGTTTGCTAATAGACACACGATGTTTAAAATGCTACCTGGCTCAAAGGCAGCAGTGCGTATGTGCTTGTCATTACCACTGATAATAATAATGCTGGTATACATAACAGATGTATAGGGTGCTTTGTAGTTTACGAAGCCTGTTCATATCCATTATCTCATTTAATCCCCACAACAACCCCAGGAATCATGACTCCCCAAGCCCTGCGGAGATGGGGGTCAAATGAGACTCAGCAAGGTTTCTTGGTTTCCCCAGGAATCCCACAGATCATGGGCAGAGAAGTGCAGCCCGGAACCCATGTTCTCCATCACCCAGACCAGTGGGCTTCCTTTCCCGTGCTACCATGGAACAGATAACAGCTAGCACAGGACTAGAGATTTCTAATGAGGACACGCACACGACCTTTACCCTAACAAATCCTCTTAACTAAAGGAAGAAACTCAGAGGCATGAGAATTTCATTTTGCTTCTGCTCAGCTGGCTTACACTTAGCAGACGGACTATCTTCCTTGGAGCCGAGCTTTCTGTCCTGTCTATGGAACCAGATGGCCTTCCTGCTGAAACATGGATGATGGGCAGAGTAGAGGCTGAAACTGGGAGGCAGGGGGAGCGAGGGAGAGAAATAACCACACAGTGGCTGATAACTAAGCCACAACCCTGTAGCAGCTGGGGATGAGCCAGTCCTCCTTACCACGGAGACTTCAACCCCCACCTCGCCCGAGTGAAACCCTCAACCAGAAATGAGACCGAGGGATGATATGTGGGGCACAAGCCCCTCTTTCACGCATTATCTCCTCCACTGAAGTGACTAAATTTCTCAAGCGAATAGTAACAAAGGACTGGCCTGGCGTGGGACATGCCAAAGGATTAGGAACGGTCTTCTTACCTTGAAGGTAAAAGAGTTTCTAATTACGGGCTTTTATATTTCACCCATGTATGTATGTATCTATGTATGGATGCATCTACCTACCTACCTACTATCTAATCAAGAGAAGCAAATGCCTCTTTTCTTTAAAAAAAAAAAAAATTTATTTATTTATTTGAGAGAGAGAGAGAGAGAGAGCATGATCTGGAAGGGCAGAGGGAGAGGGAAAGAGAGAGTCTCAAGCAGACTCCCCGCTGAGCACCAAGCTCGACGCGGAGCTCAATCTCACAACCCTGAGATCATGACCTGAGCCGAAACCAAGAGTCAGATGCTTAACCAACTGTGCCACCCAGGTGCCCCAATAACTCCTTTCTTTTTAAGAGTATACTATTTAAAAAAAAAGGACTGAACAGATAAATGAGAGATCTTGATTTTAGTTCTGGTTTTGTCACTAACTGGAAGAGTGAATTAAGAATGATTACCAAAGCCTTCCGGGACTTTTATTTCCTCATCTGTCAAGTGCAGGCTTGGGCAGATCAACAAGGACCCTTCCAGTTTAAAGAAAAAAAAAAAAAAAGAATAAGAATGAGAGAACGAAAGAATGAAAGAAAGAAAGCTAATATCCTAAATAAACAGAAGAAAATACCCTAATGGTCAAAACAACTTTTCAGAAAAGTTAAAAAAAAATAAAAAGTGTTGTTTCCTCCATAAGCCGTGGTTTTGAATGCAAGAAACATACCACAGTTTAAAATCACCCATATTCACGCCTTTGATGGTGAAAAAAAGTCTACCACCAAAAGCCAACAAAGTTTTGCTTAAAAACAAGCTATTTTCAGGAACAACTCCCCAAGTTAAAGCCCTAATTCACAAAATTGGGTTTGGCTGGCATAACACTGTCTTCTTTCTGCAATTATTAGGCTCTAGAAGATTTTTTTTTCTCCCCTCCTAACAACATTTCATTTGCAAAGTATTTGATCCTGAAATAAACCTGTAATTCCTCCTATGGTGAAGGGAGTGCCGATGAAGATCTGTAGTGTAGCCCAAATGACTTTATACTTCATAGGAAATTATTACAAGATGACAGATGTGAACCTTAAGAATTTTAACAATAAAGTCATGCTATCCAAAGAATGTTCCACAAAACTCCAGTCTGAGAAACTGTCCACAAAATGGTTCCATTATAAAATAAATTTGACAAAACCTGAATTTAAGGAATGTTTTTACCTACAGGACTTCTCCAAGTTAATCTTGCTAAAAATGCATGGAGAATTCTCCAAAACAAGTGGCTTATAAAAACAGCTGATTCCCAAATTCATCTGGCCATTGTGGAGCTAGTATTCCATGGAGCACATTTTGGGAAATGCTGCCATGCAAATGACAATGGATTATGACAAGGACACAGCTTTATTCCTGACAGCATCTCTACCCCTGAATGGTAAGGTCTACCATTCAACTAGAAGCTTCCAGGTTTGACTCTACCTTTATCTACCCCAGATTTTATAACAAATGCAACAATAACCAACCAAAGCCTTTGACACTCAAAGTGATTTCCATTTCTTGAGACTTTCTTGTAACACAGAAGGCTCCTCACCCCAGGAGGCCTGGGTCTTCCCTATGCTACAGATACACTCTGTGACATCAGGCAATGCTGAGGGAACTTTTTTTTTTCCTTTTCCTCTCTCTTTCTCTCTCTTTTTCTTCCTAATTATGCATAGGCTTTACCCAGAATCCATTTTCTTTAAGGACCCATTTTCTCATCGTCTTTCCGAAACAATGAGAAACTACCAAGCAGAGCTCACAAGGTAACTGAGATCTGACGCTCCCCCTGTCTAAGTGAAAGACCGCTGTGCTCAACGGTATTTGTATCAGGGCCTCAATTTTCCCACACTCAGAATGAGGTAAGTGGATTTCATGGTCTCACCTCGCGTGAGTCTCTAACTTTTGGGGGTGGCTCATCATTACCTCTGCAGGCAATGCTGCGAATGTTCCAAGCAATGGCAGCAACGTAGGGATGAGCGCTCCCCAGGCTATAATGGCACCCCCAGATAAAGCGCTGCTTGGCTAACTCGAATACTTGCAAGGACATGTTCCAGGGTGGTGCTAAAATTCCAACCTCAGTGCTTTTGCAGCCAGGCCAGGTACTGTCTGGCCAGCCCAGGCACATTATGGCGCCTCATCGGGTCACTTGCTCAAAGTGACAGTACATTTAAAACCACCTTGACATGGCAGAGAGCTGAGGTGGCAGCACAGTGTGGAAACATCCTCATCAACCGCCACAGGCTTGCTGGTAGCATCACCACTTATAATGACCTTCTTCTACAGGAAAGGTATTTAAACACCCAGATCTATTGCCCAGCAAGTAATGTATTCCAGGAAATACTCTCTTGCAAAACCCCACCCAGATTTATTTTTAAGGGCAGAGGACAAGAGTAATTTTAATACTGGCTCCTAAGAAAAAGTAGAGATAAGGAGAAAAAAGGGATACTTGGATATTTAAAAGCAGGGGGAAAAAAAAAAAAGCAAAAGTACTTATATTACCCCTAAAAGTGATCTGAGAGTAAAAGATAAAGAGCACTCAACAGCTTTCATTCTAATACCTCTACAAGTGTCCATCATTTCCTGCCTTTGTCCTTCCTAGTCTTCCTCTTCCCGACCCCCACCTAAGAGCAAACCCCCTTTCAAAGACACCTAGGATATAAGCTGGGGCGGGGAGTGGCTCCTCTGTCCACTTTTTATACAGGACCCAGAGACTATGAAAGCCTCACTCACACACTCACTGGCTTTCCGGGGGAGGTGCCACCTGCAACAGCAGCTCTCCAAAGGTCCTGGATGGTGGCCAGCACACGGGAAACTCAAAAAAATCGGATGCAGTTCACCCCCTTCACTTAGGCTGGGGAGGCTTTTCCCGTTTTCTACCAGGTGACATTCCACCCAGTGTTCAGGTCCCACATCAAATGCTTCCTCCTCCAGGCAGACTTCCTTCATCCTCTCCACATTGGTCTCCAATCCCACCAAAACTAACGTCTCTCTCCTTCAATGACTACAAATCTCTGTATTGGAGATAGTATCTAAATATCATAACTCTTGGGGCGCCTCAGTGGCTCAGTTGTTAAGTGTCTGACTTCAGGTCAGGTCATGATCCCAGGGTCCTGGGATCGAGCCCCACATCGGGCTCCCTGCTCAGTGGGAAGCCTGCTTCTCCCTCTCCCACTCCCCCTGCTTGTGTTCCCTCTCTCACTATCTCTCTCTCTGTCAAATAAATAAATAAAATCTTGGGCGCCTGGGTGGCTCAGTCGTTAAGTGTCTGCCTTCGGCTCAGGTCATGATCCCAGGGTCCTGGGATCGAGTCCCACATTGGGCTCCCTGCTCGGCAGGAAGCCTGCTTCTCCCTCTCCCACTCCCCCTGCTTGTGTTCCCGCTCTCGCTATCTCTCTCTCTGTCAAATAAATAAATAAAAATCTTTAATAAAAAAAAAAACAATAGGGCGCCTGGGTGGCTCAGTTGGTTAAGCGACTGCCTTCGGCTCAGGTCATGATCCTGGAGTCCCTGGATCGAGTCCCGCATCGGGCTCCCTGCTCGGCGGGGAGTCTGCTTCTCCCTCTGACCCTCCCCCCTCTCATGTGCTCTCTCTCATTCTCTCTCAAATAAATAAATAAAATCTTTAAAAAAATAATAATAATAATTAAAAAAATAAATAAGATCTTTAAAAACATAAATAAAATAAATAAACAAATATCATAACTCTTATTGGGGAGACTCCTAGTCTAGCCAACTCTCCCTCCAGTAAGAGTTACCTACATTAACTTTGACCAACCCACTCCCCTCCACGAAGAATCTCTTAAGGGCAGAGACTGGGTCTTGTTGAATTCATTGAATATAAAGACAAAAACCTGTCTAAAGAGTTAAGACAAGTACATAAATAATTATCACACAGGAAAGACTCTATTTAAAGACAAAGAAGACAGGAAGAGATGAAAAATCCCAGTCTGAAAGCTCAGCAAGGCTGTGTCAGATGTGTGTTAAAGACCTCCACACACAGAACAATGCGCTGCCTTAAGAAATGGAGGCAGCTAACAGTGACTGAGCATGAACTGTAAGTCAGGCAGAGCCTTCAACGTTTTCCAGATACTAACTTTTCTAATCCTCAGAGTAACCTTGGAGGCAGGTAGTGTTTTCCCCTCCATTAAATAAGAGGATGAGGCAAAGGAATTGCTGAGAGCGCCTGCCACTCAAGGGAGCGAAACAGAAGAACCGGCTTCGGACTCGGCAAAGAGACTCCAGCGAATGTGCCTGACCCTCTTGCTCCACTGCTTCTGCAGCGGGCTGCCAACAACCCACACAAAGCAAGGGCCATGTGGCACTTCCTGGAACCCAAAGGAGGGATTTTTGGAAAAGGGCCCAAGAAAGGGCATCATCTGAATAAAGGAGAAGGTGCGGATAAACATCGCCTTCTAGATGTCTGCACCTGCATTCACAGAAAGGGCACACTCTTGGAATTTGAGAGCAAAAGACTCAAGCCGCTGGTGGGGCTGCGGTCTTTTCTAATTGACCAGACGTCCTCAAACTGGGACTTACTCAATCTTTGCTATGAGCAGCGAGGCTGAACTTCTGGTTGCCCGGTTAACTTGTGAGTGACAGAAACGCAGTTGTTACCTTGACTGTAAACATTAGAAATACTTTGTAATGATCTGACCAGCGTTTTCCTTCCAGAAAATGTTAAAGGCCTTTTAGCAAAGAACTAGATGTGAAGAATCGAACTTAAATGGTGAAAGAGAGCATCTTGTGGCCAAACTTAATGATACTTAATTCTCAGATGAGGAATTCTGTAGTAAACAACCTCTTGGTTCTGTGCAAAACATTTTTAATTTCATGCCCTGCTAATCACACAGCTGTTAAATTTCCCTTCCCATCAGTTGTAAAAAAATAAATAGATAATAATTGTAATAATAATTTAAGAAACAGTTGGGCCTCAAACAAAATTTGAACCCTAATGAATTTTCCCATCTGGAATTAATAATGTAGTGGATGGTGAAACTGCCTGGATTCAGTTGATGTAAAGTTATATTACATTATTAAAAGTATCAAAATGTAGGGGCGCCTGGGTGGCTCAGTTGGTTAAGCGACTGCCTTCAGCTCAGGTCATGATCCTGGAGTCCCGGGATCGAGTCCCGCATAGGGCTCCCTGCTCAGCGGGGAGTCTCCTTCTCCCTCTGACCCTCCTCCCTCTCATGCTCTCTGTCTCTCATTCTCTCTCTCTCAAATAAATAAAATCTTTAAAAAAAAAAAGTATCAAAATGTAAGGTTCCGAACGTCAAAAGCTGCTAACATACCAGCCACAGAATGGAAAGTCTACCTTGCATTCTCAGACAAGCCAGGCACCTGATGTTTCATTCCAACAGCTTTTAACAACCTGCTTCCTTTCGCTGTGCCCTTATCTCCTCAGGGCTGCAAAGGAACTGTACACATAGAAGTACTGACTTAACTTTGGCATTATGGACTTGATGATCCAGAGCCCAGAGAAGAGAGAATAGTGCCTTCACATTGCAAACACATCAATCTAATCAATACAGGAAAATAAAAAAGCTGCCGTTCATGCCTCAATGAAAACAAGATCTAGGGAGTAAAAGATGGAAGGGGGTTTTAAAGTATTTGGGAACAAGAGAAAGAGGTGGTCCGAAGGAGTATGGTAGTGAGGGTAAGCCAATTTTGCAAGAAAGAAAGGAGAATAACCAGGAAAGAAAACTCAAGCCTGGAACATTGTGTGAAGAAGTACGGGACGCATGTACTAAAAGAAATAAAATAAGCATAGTCAGTTGGACCAGAAAATCAGCAGGAGAGCTTTAAAAATGTTCTCATGTGTCTATGCATTGACACTTTTCCCATAGCCTTGGCGATAAAACATGATAGGAAATGCCTAGAGCACTAACGTACCGTCTCTTCTCTTCGTCTGGCTTCTTCCAACCCAAAAGTCCATTCACTGAAATGCTTTCAGTTCTTAAAGGTGCGCTCAACTTGCACCTCCTTCGGGAAGCTTCTCCCCATTCCACACACACTGAAACCCTCCTCCAGGCTCCCACAGCATGCTGCCTATACCTCTCTTTTGTAACCTACGTCGTTTTGCTTGGTAAAACAGCTGGTTATTTATGTGTCTGGATCTCCCACTGGATTATAAACTCTGTGAAAGAAGAAATTACATTTACCCATATTTCTATTCCTCAGTGCCAGGTCTAGGCTTTGCATAGCAGGCATTTAAGGGCTGGATAAGCTTTCTTAAGAAAACCGAGAAGAGACGACTTCCTTTTTAAGGTATTCTTGTTATAGAAAACCGAAATTTAAGGATTTATCAACTGACCCATGAGCAATCACCCTACAAACCCCTATAAGCCACAACCACTATCAATATTTCATCGCTCTTCTCAAGTTTACATAAGTTCAGAACGTGAACACAATTTTCATAATCATTGTCCCAGTCTACCTAAAGACAGAAGTAGAGTATAAATGTACGTTGCTTTTCTGTCCTGAACACAGGCTCACAACTGTAGGTGTGAGAATGATTTCCAGGAACCTAAAGTGCTTTCTTGAAATCCCAGGATCCCATCAGCCCTACCCTCCAGCCCACATTTCATTGAAAACAACAGTATTTCCTTCATGCTTCACTACTGATGATAAAGTGAATGAGTCAACCCTATGAAACAAAACACCAACAATAATTTACTATGAATATCATTGTATTTGTAAAGCACTTATATATCACTATCTTATTTGATCTTCTCTATGAGCTCCTGCAGCATGAGGAAATGGAATAATTATTTTAGAGATGAGGAAACTCAATTCCACAAGATAAGATTTGTCCCCAAAACACAAAGCTCATGGAGGTGATGACAAGATGTGAACTCAGGATTCAAGATACCCTACCCAGAGTTGTGTTCATTTATACAGCGTGGTCTCTCTCCTGTAAAGTGTTTAACAAGGCACCAGAAGTCAGTAATGGAGCCCCTGAGACTTAGATGAATGAAAAGTTACCTAATTCAGATAAAGTATGAAATGGGTTCCATGAACATATAAAAGAAGAAGAAACAGAAAGAGACAGAGACAGAGACAGAGAAAAAAAGAAACTACTTTGGGTTAAGACAGTTAAATTTCCTGGAAAACAGGGGTCTTGAACTGTACTTAAAAGGCATGCTGATGAAAGTGAGCCCACAAACTGACAGTTTCAGAATCATCCAGAAGCTCATCAGAAATACAAATTCTCCCACACTGTGTTCTCAGATCTACTGGACCATAATGTCTGAGAGTAAGTGTAATCTACATTTCTAACGTAATATAGCTTTACAGCAACTGAATCATCCCAGGTGATTCCAATGCGTGCCAAATTTGAAAAGTAGTGCTTGACAGCTAAAACAGGAACTGGATAAATAAGAAGGTAACAGGCGGGTTCCAGGAGTGGGGAAATGACATTAAAAATAAGGAGGCCTACAATCTAGAACACTCAAAACTAAGTCAGCAAAGCAGATCTAGAACTAGAACAATGGACTGGAGAGGCAGCATCCCCTGAAGGACTAGGTCTGAAAAGTTTCCTTTGAAGTCGGACTGTACAGAGTGCCGAACGCAGGCCAGCAGGGCCAACGAAGCACATGGGCTCTGCGGTCACTCAGACCCAAGTTCTGAATCTGGAGAGGAAGCACGCACACATAAAGAACAAGATCGGCATGCAATTCAAGACAAGAGGCCACACGTGGCTCAGAGACTCTTCAGAAGAAAACCTCTTTTAGCTACAACCCGGGGGAACACAAGTTCCCCAGGGCAGACGAGGGAAAGGAATATGGCAAAGGTCCGGGATAAAAAACGTGATCTACTCAGCACAAGTGAGACGCCCTGGGATTCAGCATCCTCATCTGTAAAAGAAAAGATTCACAATCCTGCCCCAGTGGGATTGCTATGGGGATTAAGTGAGGTCATTTTACATGGCAGCTCCTGATGTAGGGGTCTGGCACAGAGGAGACGCTCAATGCAGCCTCCCTTTCACTGTCAGGCCAATGGAGGGTGTGAACTAGGCACTGAGCCCTCTCTGGGGCTAGGTGGGGAGCTACTGACATTGACGCTGTTGTCTCAAAAAAATGTTCACAAGGCAGCCTGCTGGGGGAGTTCCTGTGGTTGGTGTAACCAACACACTAAGGCACATTCCACTTCAAGACCTAAGCCTCCTTCACTTCCTGCTTCTCACTCTTACTTTTTCAGAGGGGCTGCAGGTTCTCAAGTTTATCTTGAGCACAGCTTTCTTTCTAAATGACACGTAATTTCTACAGGCAAAAGTGCTCTAACTTCTTCTTTCAGATGGGACTCTCGGCTGCCCTGAAAATGGACCTGGCTCTAGTCTTAGGTGATCTGTCAGAAAATGGACACGAATCAGTCCAGCTAGTTAGCTGGGGGCTCTCCAGAAGGGCGTCTCCTAGGGGACGTTAATTAGGGTTGCTCGAAGGCAGAAAACAAAGTGCCAGGGTCAAATGAAAGCAAGCTGACTGTTGTCCCACGGGGCTTCCTAAAAGAAGCTAACCTACATTGTCAATACCTAAGAGGGCGCCAGAGTATACGGCATTTGCCAGGCTTGTGTGACCACTCTTTTTAGAGTGGTATCAACTCGGACTAGCATTTATGGACCAGTCATAAGAAAACGATGACTCAAAGCATGATATAGGGAAGGCAGGCATTAGCTATCTGCGTATAGTCAACTCCCAGAAAGAATGTGAAGCTGCTCAAGTTTTTCTGTGATGCTTGATCATCTTCCCATTCACTACCCTGCTCAGTGTTTTCTCCCCTCCCTTCAGAAGCCCCCTCCCTTCCCCATGCCTCCACACACAGGATCTGCTAACCTAATCAACATGTGATGAACTAACACCTTCTGTTCCACCAACGTGCACACTGGTATCTCGATTCGTTCCACTGACTTAGAAAGCATCTCCCTTTACCAAAATCCCATTCATTCAAGGTTTACCCAAATGTCACTTCCCCCACAAAGACTTCCTTAATCCCCTGCCGGCATCCCAGTTGGAAGTAGTGGTTCTTTTTTCTTCTCTGAACCTTCTTGCCAAGGTTCTACTTTCTACTTTAAATCATAGCTACCTGTGAACTGTCTCATCTTTGCCCGTTGGTTCACCCCTTCCCTAATACTTCATGCCTCTCATCTTGTTTCAGCCTCCCAACATGCTGGGAGGCAGAACAGGCAGGTCTAATTACACTCACAGCACTGAGACCATATAGCTTAGTGGTTAAGAGAGCAGCTTCTAGAGCCAGACTATCTGAGTTCAACTCCTGGCTTTGCCTTTTATGAACATATGACCTGGAGCTAATTGTGTGAAGTCCCCAGTTCTCAATTTCTCCTCTGTGACATGGTAAGAATAACAATACTTTCCTCAGAGAGTGGTTATGAGGATTGAGTGAGTTAATGGTGCTAAGTGCTCAGAATAATGCCTAACTCAATAAGCATTAAGTAAAAGTCCCAGGGAGCTTAGAGGTGACCAGGTCAGAATTTTCCAGATTTCTGTCATGTTTCTTCCCTCCATAATGCTATCTTTCAGTATTGCTCATCCATTCAGTAAATATTTATTGAGCTCCTAAATGAGCCAGGCATGACTCCAGGCAACTGGGAAACAAAGACAGACAAGGCTCCAAACTCAAGGTCCTTACACTCTAGCAAGAGAAAAAGGAGGCAGAAAGGAGTCCATGAAAAAGTAAGATACCTAAACAAACAAGATAGATGAGTGCTTTTAATTTTGGTTCATCCTCATGTCATCTCCCTCCACCCCAACAATCCCTTACAGTAGTCCATGTTGACGAAACATGTGCACAGAATGCTTCCTGCTTGATTTGAAACTGTTATTTCCAGAACTCAACATTTGTTTAGAACATTTTGCCTGATCTCACCAGTTTCTTCAGGTAATGAACCAGGAATCACTCCGGGGTTTTTCTTAATTATCCTACACATGCGTTTTGGGTCATCCCTCCCCTCATCCAAATAAACCCAGGTGCATCCCCCGTGGCTGATATGTGACTCAATAAAAGAACATTCTGTCTTGGCACTCAGCTGCTGCTTCTGGACTCACACCGTTTTTATGAGATTTATTACCAGAGGGGCATTTCACTATAAGAAAGTGTCATGCACAGAACTGGAGACTTGACCATTCTCTCCCTTCAGGATTCCAGCTATTAAAAGACTTACATCGAACTAATTCCACAATTTAATTCCTGAGGAACTTTGAAAATGATGCTTTTGCATCTTGCAAAATAGACATTCATCTTCCCTGCCATCTTTAGGATGTTTGTTTTGTTTTGTTTTGTTTTTTATCTGTGAGAAATATTCTCTCCAATTTGATTTTATTATGCTCATACTTAAAGGCTTTTCTATAGTGTTAATAAGTCATATGCCTCAATCATTTGTCATTCTTACAGTTTCTGCCTTGATTTGCTAATTCACAACTTTGTATTCTCCAGCCACATTATTCTGGAGAATATACACAGGAACATGCCCTGAACAGTGGATCCAGGTGGTGGTGACTGCATATAAATGGGGTGGAAGGGAGGGAAAAGTCATGGATAAATTAAAAATTCAAGTTGTGGATGTACACCCTCCTCCCCAAACTAGCTGCAACTCTCTAGCTTAAAGAGTAACATTCACATCCTTGAACAGAAGCAGACAAAATACCTGCAAAACTTCTGTCCCTTCCTCTGCCAAGGCTTGTTGTACATCGTGGTCTTTGCTATCCGAAAATCTGCTGAATTGGAAAGTAAGTTTATTAAGACTACAAAGATGTAAGGACTAAATTCAGACACAGATGTGATCTCAGTTAGTGCCCCTTGCCTAGAATCTCAGTATGGAGAACGCTTGGCCATTGAAAGGACTTCCATGCAGGCCTCCTGGATGCACAGGTGGAACCCGAGGTCAGATTAGCTAAGATCTGATGGCATGCTTGCCCGCTGAAAACTCTCAAGAAATGAGCCACAGAGTCAAAGAATGCCAACTCTAGATCCATCTAGTAGGGTGAGTGCCAACAGGTAGGCAAACTGGTTATTTAAGCAATGGAATCTTTTACTTAAATGAAATAGCTTATAAAACTAAATTAAAACAAATCCAAGAGTACACTACTCAGGTAGAAAGACCCAGGGTCCTCACTGCTTGCCCTGTACCCCAGGATCCAAGGCCACATATCCACTCAGGACCCCAGGGCTCCACGAAGCATAGATTAAAAATTTACTGATCTGATCTAATTTCAACCTTAACTATTCTTCAGAGGAAACCGAGGCCCAACAATTAAGAGCAGCCCATGGACAGAGAGCTACCAAGTAGCACAGCCGTAAATTCCCCTGACAGAAATCATACTGCCTTTTCCAAAATACAAAACATTTATGATCTATGATTTCTACCCTTTTTAACAGGATGAAGAAGTTGGTATAATCACTGTGCCAAATAAAATTTTAAAATGCACCCGAGGCTAAAGAGTGGTCAATAGCAAATGAGGACACCTAAATTATACCCTGGGGATCCCAAGTTGTGGAAACACAAAACATCCATTCCATGTTAAAGTTTCAAGTAATGATTCTGCAGTGAAAACAACAAAATTACAGTAGGGGAATTTTTTTTTTTTTTTTTAGCCACTATACATAAATGTGTCAGGCACAAAATCAAACCACTCAAAAATCATGTGAAATCCATTCAGCTTTAAGTACAGAAAAACAGAGCATTTGTGAGGTGTGGGAGACACGTAACCTGAATGTGCTCCTTGGGTTAGTAACTTGAACTAGGAAATCACTAAAAAAAGTGTGAGGAGCCTATAAGAGAGAACACTGAGCAAAAACATTGTGAGACACATTTGATATAATAGTCACATGATTAACAAACTGTCACATCAAACTTTCCTGCAATGTGGGAACACTTTGACACTTCATATTTTTAAAACACTGACATTTTGATTCATTACTGTAAATAGCATGTTGGGTTAAATATTGTGACAAGGAACAGATCATATATATATGTACATATATATGCACTCTATATATTACATGTGTATATTTTCCCTAGCTCTGTAACATTTTGAAATATATGAAACCTTTTCTTACAGTAACAGTTTGGACCAGTGTATAAACAGGCTACCCATTTCTCTTGTTAAGTAGGCAGATGGACAATGTTTCTTCATTCCACAGAAAGTGAATGAAGCAGAGGAATTTCCAGAATAATAGCATGACTTCTAAAGAGATTCCAAAGAAGCCTGTCAACTCCAAGCAAAGGATGTGATAAGAGTTGTTTTAATTTACTGCACCTGAATTCACAAAATCATTGTCACAAACACATAGGAACCACTTCTCCTATCTTCAGGTCGCTTCCAATCTACTTAGAGAAACAGACACATACGCAATTCTAAAGCAAGGTAAACTGCTTCAGACATACAAGAAAGGCACAAAGTTCTGCTCTGTTCTTTTCTCTTTTCCTTTATTTTATTCAGAGTGCATTATTTATTGTAAATAACATATTCTCTTAGCCATTGTTAGAATAAACTGATTCAATTGAATTAAACTATAGGCACCCATCGGGGCCAAACAGTTTAGAATGATTGCAAGAATACTCAAAATACCCCAGACAAACTTTCTTCTCAAAGAAAATACAGTGTTTGATTTCCACCTAACACCAAACAAAACAATTTTCTAACTTTTCAATTTTACCTACAACTCTAAAACAAAAGGTAAAATATTCATCTCCCTGAATTTCAATTTTTCGCTTGATAGTTCCAAAGTTATTACATACTTTCAAAGTACAGACAACTTTATAAAAAGACCAGAAGCTAATCGCACACTCTCTCTCTCTCTCTCTCTCTCTCTCTCTCTCTCTCTCTCTCCAGAGATAGATTTACAAACATATTTGTCTTATATATTCAACTTTCTCTCTGGACATTATGCCATTACTATTCAACTCATCCTCCTCCATAAAAACCTGCAAACTTAGATACAAAAAAGGAAACATGAGATATATATATAATATCTATATACAGTATGTCTATATATATCCGTATATATATTATATCTATATATCATATATTATAATGTGAGATATATATAGTATAATATATATAATCTATTATAGATAGATACATAGATATCTAAGATATCTAAGATACCATACACTACAAATAAGCTTTGCCTCTGTTCTGAAAATTAAATTAGGCAATGGTGTCCTTCCTGAACACATATATAAAAAAGAAGACTGTTCCACATTTATGGTTTTTCTCAAAGGATGTAGAATGTTATCAATCAAACTCATCCAAATCCTACAGAGTTAGGAAAGCAGAATGCATACCATCTACTGAATATGGCAAATGTTGAGAGGAACCCACAAAACAATATCAACTAAAATCTAGGCTTTAACTGCAACATTCAAAAATTCTTACATCCTTCCTTTGTAACCAATATTAGTCTAATTTTGTTCTTAGATAAATTAGCCAATTCATTTAGGGCAGACAGCCTTTTATCCGTCTATCCTGGATGTATCCAAATTTATTAAAAGTTTACCAATTCTTACCCTCTATTCTGAAGTTTACCTCAAATTAAACAAATTAAAGAATATAAAAATACACCGTTTTTCCTTGGCTTACTGGGGAAAAAAAAAAAGCTAAAGTGTTGTCCAAAGCATTATAACAAATCACTATTTGAACCTGAGGCCTCGTAACTATTTTCCCAAACTCTTAAGGAAGTAGGTTACAACCTTAAAAGGTTGGAAACTCCTCGAGAAAAGGATGAACCACTGCCTATGGAATAGCCATTCTCCTGCAAGTAGTGGTGAAGAATAGAAGTAACATTGCACTATTTAAAAACAGAAGACCTGGACACAAATCAAATCTCACCATTTTGAAGTGAACTTGAGCAGGCCACTTGACTCATTTCTTCACTGTAGAATGATGATAATACTGGACAGCATACTGGATTTTATGGAAATTAAGAACGTAGGAGAAATCATACAGAATCCAAACTGGTGAGAACACTGTTCCCCAAAATCATAATCTGCCAACTTTCATTGTCAACTAAAAATATTTTAAGAGGTCATCTAAATTCAACCAAGTTCAACTCAACCAAAATTTACTGCATGCTCATGATATGTGATTTAGGTCTATGCCAGATGCCATGTTTGAAAGGCAGCAGGGAGGAAGGAAAGGAGGGAGAGGAGGAGGGAGGAAAAAAGAAAGGGAGAAAAATCCCTTCTATCCCCTAGGGCCCTGCAATCTTGTGGAGGAGTCAACATCTCATATGTGAACTACCTGAAGAATACTTAACACTATATAATAAGGAATCCGCCAAGAAAGGATGGTGCTGACGGTGGCTCTTTCGATAGTCTTAATGTGAGGTCCTACATGAGGTCAGGAAAGGGTTCAGAGCAACAGAGAACATGGCATTTTTCCCCTGCCCCCTTAAGCATCTACTTCTCAATAACCTCATCTTTGGCATGGGATAGGAAGAGTCTCTGCCGATGGGCACAGCTGCGTGGCACCTGACAATCACTGTGGGCATTGATGGGCTCCCAGCTATCCATAACTCCCCGTCACGTCCCCATCCCTTCCTCTGCACTGAGTCCCTCTCCCTGTTCACCTCCCCTACCCATTCCTAGAGACCGTGACGTCCCCAGGCCTGGCTCATCTCCATCCACAGCCTCCTGGGCTGCAAGGGGCCTTCAGGCAGGGTAACTGCGGCACAGTTGGAACCAGGTGGAAATCAGGAGACCTGAGTTCCCACCCCAGCCTCATCTCTGCTTTCACTCTGTGACCTTGAGCAAGTCACTGCTCGATGGGCCTTCGTGTTCTCACCCAGCGCATGAGGAGAGGATCTTTAAAAGCCTGTCCTACTCCCCAATGTTCCATGTCTGCATCCTGACCTATAGCTTCCAGTAGCTTCTTTTTTTTTTTTTATTTTATTATGTTATGTTAGTCACCATACAGTACATCATTAGTTTTTGATGTGGTGATCCACGATTCATTGTTTTCGTACAACCCCCAGTGCTCCATGCAGTACGTGCCCTCCTTAATACCCATCACCGGGCTAACTCATCCTCCCACCCCCCTCCCCTCTAAAACCCTCAATTTGTTTCTCAGAGTCCATAGTCTCTCATGGTTCATCTCCCCCTCGGATTTCCCCCCCTTCATTTTTCCCTCCCTTCTCCTAATGTCCTCCATGCTATTCCTTATGTTCCACAAATAAGTGAAACTGTATGATAATTGACTTTCTCTGCTTGACTTATTTCACTTAGCATAATCTCCTCCAGTCCCATCCATGTTGATGTAAAACTTGGGTATTCATCCTTTCTGGTGGCTGAGTAATATTCCATTGTATATATGGACCACATCTTCTTTATACATTCATCTGTTGAAGGGCCCCGAATCACCAAGGAAATGTTGAAGAAGAAAAACAGAGCTGGGGGCATCACGCTGCCCAATTTCAAGCTATATTACAAAGCAGTGATCACCAAGACAGCATGGTACTGGCACAAAAACAGACATATAGACCAACGGAACAGAATCGAGAGCCCAGATATGGACCCCCAACTCTATGGTCAAATAATCTTTGACAAAGCAGGAAAAAATATGCAATGGAAAAAAGACAGTCTCTTCAGTAAATGGTGTTGGGAAAATTGGACAGCCACATGCAGAAGAATGAAACTTGACCATTCTCTTACACCATACACAAAGATAAACTCAAAACGGATGAAAGACCTCAGTGTGAGACAAGAACCCATCAATATCCTAGAGGAGAACATAGGCAGTAACCTCTTTGACATCGGCCACAGCAACTTCTTTCAAGATACATCTCCAAAGGCTAGTGAAACAAAAGCAAAAATGAAGTTTTGGGACTTCATCAAGATAAAAAGCTTCTGCACAGCAAAGGAAACAGTCAACAAAACAAAGAGGCAACCCACAGAATGGGAGAAGATATTTGCAAATGACACTACAGATAAAGGGCTGGCATCCAAGATCTATAAAGAACTTCTCAAACTTGACACCCAAAAAACAAATAATCAAGTCAAAAAATGGGCAGAAGACATGAACAGACACTTCTCCAAAGAAGACATACAAATGGCTAACAGACACATGAAAAAGTGTTCATCATCATTAGCCATCAGGGAAATCCAAATCAAAACCACACTGAGATACCACCTTACACCAGTTAGAATGGCAAAAATGGACAAGGCAGGAAACAACAAATGTTGGCGAGGATGTGGAGAAAGGGGAACCCTCTTACACTGTTGGTGGGAATGCAAGTTGATACAGCCACTCTGGAAAACAGTGCGGAGGTTCCTCAGAAAATTAAAAATAGAGCTACCCTAAGACCCAGCAATTGCACTACTGGGTATTTACCTGAAAGACACAGATGTAGTGAAAAGAAGGGCCATATGCACCCCAATATTCATAGCGGCAATGTCCGCAATAGCCAAGCTGTGGAAGGAGCTGAGATGCCCTTCCAGTAGTTTCTAAGTGACAACTGGGGCTCACCAGTCGCACCACTTTTGAAGAGGCACTGCCATGACCACATCGACGGTTTCTACTGTGGGGAAGGTCAGGGGCTCCTTCAGAAAATAGCTGATCTAAACAGAGCCCGAGGACTGTCATGGCAACACTGCGCACAAGCTGCCAGAGGTAGGGAGGAAAAGCAGCCAATATGCCTGCACAGCTGCCACATTTCAGCGCAGCGCTCAAACCTCGTTAATATCGTCTTGCTTAATACCAACTCCCAGAGATCATAAGCTATTTTTACTACGTATTTAACAGATTTGTGTCTCGTCTTCCCTGCCAGCATTTTCACAGTCCAGCGCAGAGGACTCTGCCACCCGAGAGCCCTGAGAATTTCAGGCCAGCCAGGGTTAGGTCGAGGGAGAAGGAGAGGCGGGGACAAGAAAAATGAACAGGGGAGAGAAATTTACAGTCAGTGGGCTGGAGGCATGGGGAAAGGAGGGAGAGAGATGTAATAAGAGCAAGTACAAGCCAATACTACAAATGCTCACTTGGGAGGCACTCGAGTCCGGTTCTCCCAAGACTCGGCTGTATACTGGGGAGAACACAGGTCCGCCCACCTCAGTCTTGATCACAACATCGGCTTGCTTATTACACTTGTCTTCACAGTCAGTGACCCTTAAAACAGTCGGGTGTGCAACTTTGCAGAGCTCTGCGCCCATGTCCTGGGAGCTAAGCGCCCATCTACTATAGTATGCCCATCAGAGCTTCTAAGGAAGGGCTTCTGCTAAATACCCCGTTTACAAGCCGTCTCCCTCACGCAGAGGGCAAATTCTAGCTTACGATTGACTGACCAAGCTAAACTCTGTGAACGCACCTGTCATGGGGCCTGTCACATAACAGATACCCAATAAATGTGTGCTTGCTTCCCTCTGTTTCACAGAGCAGCAGTGCCATGGGTAACACCTTGATTGCTGTGGCCTTCAGGGAAAGGAGGAACCCAGCCAAGGCCTGAGCGGTGAGCAGGAACTCTGGCCACAACCATCCCTCTACTGCTTGGTCAGACGGGGACGCCATTCTCAGACCTGCTACTAACTGGCAGGTAAAGTATGGTCAGT
This sequence comes from Neomonachus schauinslandi, assembly GCF_002201575.2. Classification (NCBI taxonomy): domain Eukaryota; kingdom Metazoa; phylum Chordata; class Mammalia; order Carnivora; family Phocidae; genus Neomonachus; species Neomonachus schauinslandi. The sequence goes on from NC_058403.1 coordinate 77,163,939, forward strand.
CATTTCTCCCCAGGGAGAGGGCTCTAGACAGCTGTTAAGTCCCTTTCCAGTTCTGCAATTCTCTAAGCCTATACGTATAAGGCTCATGTCCATCTTAAACGCAAGCAACAGGGAGCAGGGGAAAACGGTTGAAGAATATAGTCACGTGCTTCTTTATTGAACAGTATGTCTAGGGCATGGCTGGGAGCTAATGGGGATTCAGAGAAGCAGAAAATAGTCTTTGGATTCAGAACCCGTATACTATGTGTGCAGGAGGGGCAGGGGAGGGGTGTGAGGAAACAGGAAAAGACGGCAATCAAAATAAAGTTTCATTATAAAACAAAGTCCAAGGCTAAGACCATATTTCAGAGCCAAGGGGTACAGAAAGAGGCTTCCCTAGGAGGAGGGCTTTGAGCTGGTCCTTCAGGCAGGACAGCAAGGCCCACACAGGCAAAATGGAGGGAGCTGGCATTCTATAGGGTTGGCCCTCTGTGGGAGAAGGGTTATCAGTACCTTGGATGGTTAAATGTCTTATTTGTTTTATGTCTCAGATCATTTTAACATTCTGTGTTTTATGCATTAAAGGCCGGCATAATAATAATCATGCCATCCACCCCTCATCATGATGCTACATGGGGTAGTAGGAAAGGAACAGGACACATGGGCCCTGGGCCCTGTCCCACGATCACAATGACCTGGCAGGGTTGAGCTGAATGGCTTATCTGGCTGTGGGATAGGAGATTTTACAGAATTCCAGTTGGAGCTGAAGCTTCTTGACAACCATCTTGTCCAAAGCTAACGTTTTGCAATTGAGTAGACTGAGTCCAGAAAAGACGAGATTTCTCTCAACTGGATATTTCTGTTAGCCATTTCCAGTTCTCTGGACATGGCTGGTAGTCACCTGCTTCTGGGTCTTGCCTGAGGCTGATTCTGGCCTGCCAGCGATTTCCCCCTCCACTTCCTATAACATCCCATCAAAGTCTATAAGGCCGTCTTCCAAAGCCAGTTCCAATACAGTTTCTAAAAGAAACCCCCAGGTAGAAAGAGTGCCTCAAATTCTCTCACTCACAGGGCATAACTACTGAGCTCGGTTGGCCGGGACTCAAACTCAAACTCAAACTCACCTCTACATCCCTGCCACCTCCCTTCTTCGATTTCTTAGCAACCCACCCTGCTTGGTAGGTGCCAAGTAAATGCTTATTAAGTCAGGCTGGTCTGCAACCTCCGTTTTCTGACACTTGGCCAAGTACCTTCTCAAACATATCATGCTGCCCCTGATCATTCCAAGTCTAGAAGTGTGCAATCCCTCCAACCACCTCCAAATCCATCAAGCTATTTCCCAGACTGACTAAATACGGAGCAAGAGGGAAGAGACAGAGAGGAAAGGAGAGGAGCAAAGGGTGCAGACCACACACTGGGCATGTGCCTGTGAGCATTATCATTCCAGCCTCACAAGGAGGGAACCTGCCGTGCAGAGCGTCAATGGCCAGCCCACGGTCTCATGCAGGCTCCCCAGGGGAGCAAGCGCATCCCGTTCTGCAGTCTAAAAGGATACTGTCTCTACCACTGTGGAAAACCGTCAGATGGACAGCCTCAACCCGCAGCCATCGGCAGGGCAGGCCCGTTGAGTGTCCAGTGGAGGATGGGAGCCATCTGGGAAAGAGGAGCATGGCAGCCACCTACGGCAAAGGCTGTGTACCGAGCGACACTCAACCAGCAAGGTCAGGGTGAAATCACGGCAGAAGAATTATGAGACAGAGCTGTGTAGCTCCAGAGGCAACCTAAGGCACACATCTGATGGAAATTTTAAAAAATCTCTTCAAATACACGGGGACTCGGATGCCAGCACACATAGTGATGGCCCTAGCCAGACAGCAAAGGCATATTGGCACCACTGTAATTTGTCCATTCACCAATATGCTTCCCGAAAAACACCCATATGCTTTCTTTTAGCTTCCATATGCTTTTTTAGCAAGGAAACTAAAATATTTCATTAGTTTTGAGTAATTAATAATTACTTATTTCACAATAGTCACCCTCATTAAAACACGAAAATAACTGATTAAGCTGCAGGATCCTGGCTTTCAACTCAAGCTTTTTGCCTTTTTTCCTTTTTTTTTTTAATTCTTCCCCTCTAGGAATTGAGTAACGGAGTAAAACAGCCAGTGTGGAAACATCCGCAAGATGGGGGAATGGGGAGTTCTGAGACGCACAGCCCGGCACGCCTCTCGACTGAGACATCATGGCTTAATGAAAAGAACATGGACTCTGTGAGCAGAAAGACTTGGGATCCAATCCCAGTTTGACCCCCATGAGTCGTACTTCTGAGGAAATGAAAGGCGTTGAAAAGATAAAGGCTGCTGGATTCCTTCAAGCCAGCCTTCCATGATTCCCAGGGAGCGACTTCACAGGCTTCCCTCCCACCATCGCAAGGCATGGGGAAGGCCTGCCCCAAAAAGGCTGGCACCATGCCAGCCACTGGCACCAGGCCATGGCCAGTGGCCTTGACATTGATCTCAGGCATAAAACAATGCTTCTCATGAACTACCTGGGGATCTTGTGAAAATGCAGATTCTGATTCAGGAGGTCGGGAGTGTGGCCTGAAGTCTGCATTTCTAACAAGCTCCCAGGTGATGCTGACGCTCCTGGTCTTCAGACCAAACTTTGAGAAGCAACAGCCTAAAAAGTAGCAAGATGAAATCAGGAAGTAGAATCTGTAAAGCAGGACAATGGTGCCTGCCTCTTCAGGCTACGATGAGGATTACCAGTCACATTAACAATCATGCCTCCGTGTACTGGACTTGGCCTCCCAACAGTCCTGGCAGTAGGGTATGATTTCCATTTGACAGACAACAAAACCGAGACCCAAAGAAATCAGGTCCTGTATCGAAGGTCATGCAACTAATTACGCCGGATTCCCAATCCAAGTGTATCAGCCTGTCGAGCCTATCTGCTGTGTGTTAGTGGAAGACAGAAAATCTTAGGTGGCCACTACCATAGAGGCGTATGAAGTCTGGTTTTTACTTTGCCTCCGTTTTCCCATGGGTGAGATGAAGACATTATACCTGACAATCTCTGAGGCCTCTTCGACCCTCTGACACCAGCTTTTGCTCTCATGGCTCCCACGTGCACTCACATGGGTCACCGAGCATTAAGTATTAGCTTCACACATGTGGCAGACATTACATCTTGGCACGATCCAAATTCTAGCTGCTCACATCTGCATTTGTGCTGATCCATGCATGGTCAGAAGTCTATCTCTGCTAAAAAATCCCACGCTCAGTCTAACAGAGAGAAAACAACACACAGATTCCCCAAAGCATTGACATTCCAATCCGGTTGATAACTCATAGCTATCGGGGTACTATGGCTCTAATCTGTTTTTGTCTCCTCCTCATCTCACTTACAAAAATGGAGAAATTGAGACCACTAACCTGACAGAAGCTTGAAGAAAAAGAAAAACATTAGTTATTTATAATGCATTTTATACAATTGTCCAACATTTCTTAGTCTGCCTTAAGGTGCCAGATAAGCATTTAATTAATCAATTATCTCTTAAATGATTCAGGAAATGTGATCTTGTCCCTCTCTGAACTCCCACAGCACAGATTCACTGCACTCCCCTGGGGCCCACTGACCATTTTCTACCAGGGATTTCTATGGTTTCTAGAATTTTCATTGTCCCTATTCATATTCAGTATGATCCCCAGAGGTAATCACATATTTGGGACCAGATCTGGATTTGAATCCAGACTTTGCTATTCATTAGCTGTATGACTGGACGGATTACTCAACCACTCTGACCTCAGCTTCTGTACATGAAAAATGGAAAAAAAAATTCCAGTTTGCCAGATTAAATGAAATAATATCTTAAAATGGTTATCATAAAAAAATGGTTATCATTTACTGATTCTGGGTTAAAAGTAATTTGAGTGAGTAAGTGAGTGAGTGAGTGAGTGAGTGAGTGAGTGAGTGAGTGAGTAAAGCTAGCAGAATAGCAGTCTCAATGGTAAAATATCAGTCAACGGTTTGAGACATTGAACTGTCCAGGATCACGCTCATAAGTGAGGCTGAAACTCAGAGAAGAACCACAGGTGAACTATGAAAAATCCAGCAGCAAAAGGAAATATATGTTAGCCAAATGTCATCTCAGGCCTTCCATATCAAAGAACGTCTTCTGCTTAACCTAGAATCTACACTGGCCTTCAGAAGGCCTACAAACCTCGTGAAATTATAGCCACCATTCTATGCAGATGTGCATTTTCTAACTATTTCATAGATTCACCTAGAGTTTTTAAATTGCCATAATCCTCTGCCCTACACTGCCCCCTCACACACACACACACACACACACACACACACACAGGCACCACCCAAGAGTTAAAAGCTACTGCCTTAGGCAAAAAAGGGACCTGTCAACTAAGGGGGAGAAAAGGTGATTTCAATTTTTAAAAGGCTGAGGGATGCAAACGCACTGTTTAGAACCTCCATGGGCAGTGAAAGTTATGATAATGAGCACTCCAAACCAGAGAAAGGTGGTTCTGGATTCAAGACCTGGCTCAGCTGCACACTCGTTATGGGACCTTGGGCTAACCAGAGACTCAGGAAAATCAGGACTGAGAGAACCTCTGACATCATCTATTCCACTGTCCTTCTCCTCCCATTGCATAGATGGAGAAACTGAGGTTCAGGGCAAGGTCATGGCTTCACCAGAGTCAAAGCAAATTAATTAGAGCCAGAATTTGAACTTCAGACTCGGTAAAATGATTTTCACACTCTGTATTTCAGTATCAGAAGGTCCAAGATATGTGCTTAGATCCAGTGGCCTCTAAATTAACTACTAAATGATGGATAATTACGACTCCCTCCTCTGGACCTGGAAATCTCATGAACACATGAGTTTGGTTTTGGCAAAGATCATTCCAGCTGCTTCTCAGTCCCAGCCCAGTCCCATAAGAACAAGGCAGAGAGACAGTCTGAAAGAATGAGAGATGCTGCTATTAATCTTGTGTAGCACTGCACCTGGGAATTACAGGCCTTGAACTAGATTTCACTGTGTTGGCTATTACTCTCCTGTCCTCTTGCTTATTAATCCTTCATCCGTCTTCTCTTTATTAATGTTTCCAACTATGCACAGTAAACAGCCAGCTAGGAGCTCATCCTCAGCTTCCTATAATTCATTGGATAAAAAAAGGGCAGGAGGCGGGTGGAGGAAACAGAGGTGATGTCAGGGTCAAGTAATCTCTTACAGGAAGGACTGCAGGGGAATCCATAGTCTCCTAATAAAAAACAGACAGCAGAAGCCAGCCAGAATCTCTTACTCCACTGCCCCACAGAATTAACAAAGATGGAATCCATTTTTGCTTTAAAAGCATCTCATGTCCCTGCGTTGACACAGAGACGGGCTTTGCCTGAAAGACAATGACCCTTGAAATAACGGGAAGAGAAAGGACAGTTTATGGAAAGAGATATCTCTCCTAAAACAGAGATACAACCATGGAGTCAGAATAAAAGTCTAGAACCAGGATCTGCCACTGATGCCTTAGACAGATTGGACTCCCTCCCTGACCCCAAGTCTCAGTTTCTAACAAGGGAATTTGGCTAGATTGGTTCTTAAAGTCCCCTCTGGCTTTGACATTCTGACCTCTCCTTACAAGTCAAGGACTCAATCTGGAAAAATCCAATAGAAGACCCCATCAACGTTAACCAGTGGATAAGTTTACCAGATCCTCTAAAAATGAGACCCAGATTATGGAGTAGAGAAACATGGTGGAAGATGGACTTGTTTTCTTCCCTTCTAACCAGAACCTGAATGTTGCTGGAGGTAAGGGATGACGAGTGCATAAACAGCCCATCATAGCATAGAGAGAATCCAAACCATGAACTGCTCTTCTGATATGTAAAAGAACCAAGCGAAGGGCACCTGGGTGGCTCAGATGGTTAGGCATCTGCCTTCGGCTCGGGTCATGATCCCAGGGTCCTGGGATCGAGTCCCGCATCAGGCTCCCTGCTCGGCGGGGGGCCTGCTTCTTTCCCTCCCTCTGCTGCTCCCCCTGCTTGTGCTCTTTCACTCTCTCTGTCAAATAAATAAATAAAATCTTAAAAAATAAAATAAATAAAAGAACCAAGCGAATAGAAAAATACCTACTTCCAAACACTGGCTCTGTCACAGGGTCCTAAGACTTTCCTAGGACTTCTGGAAAAGTGACAGCAGGACAAAGAAAAGACTGGCTAAGAAATAAAAATCACAGACAATAGGACATTTGACTAGAAGTCATGCCATGATCAACGGGCCCAACTCCATCTGTTGTCAGATGCTGACCTGGGCCCTGGAGAGGGAAAGTGACTTGCCAAAGGTGACACAGCCAGAGCTGGGATTAGAATTAGATTCTCATGACTTCTGGGTCACACAGCACAACATGAAACATGGCTTCCCTCCCCAAAACAATGCTCTTCTATCCAGGTAACTCTGAAATAATTTCATGTGTAACTCCTGCCTCTACCTCCACCTCAAAAAGCAGTAACTGGTGAATTTGACTTAAAGTAGACTAGGGCTGTTTCCATCAAATTATAATAAAAAAATTCGCTCTAGCAATAGAGACAAGTCCATGATAATTAATTCACTACTATTTCATCCTCGCTAATGAATCACCCTGTGGAAAACAAGGATAATCAACGGTCTACAGGAGGCCAGAAGCCTATTCTTGTTCAAGTACAGATCTTGCCTATTAAAGAACATTGGGTATCAACTCTAAATAGTAAACAGGGTATACTGTTTCAGATTCCATGAAGTGCAGCTTTAAATAGATTTGGTTTGGAAATGGAAGAGGGAACACACCACAGTCAGTGGATCAATGTTGAAAGCAGAGAAAAACACGATTACACTCATTAAGTGGGTACCTGTTGACACATCTCCTGTCAAGTCTAATTATTTATTTAAACTGTTATTCTTTCTTCATTACTGCCACTGATACCAATTATTACCATAAGATTATTTTCAATTTCTACAGCATGCCCCCAGAATATTTACTTCTCTACCACCCAAGGGTTATTTGAGAAGTTTTTATCCTTCCCTGCCCACCAATCCCCACCTCCAAAATATGGATGAATAGCAGGATGGAAGGGTGAAAAGATACAGATGAAATCCCTCTCTCGCAAGGGCAATTCTTTCTTAACCTTTCAAGGCTTGCTTAAACTCCTGTTTGTAGTTTCAAGATGGGTTTCAGTGCAGAAGAGGGGCATACTTACATAGTTTCAAAGCTCACTCTATTAATATTTAACAGCTGGCATTTGGAGAAAAGTTAATATAACTGCAGCTTCTAAACGAACCACTTAGATCTCTGCCTAACAGGGTTATCAAAAACTATAATATTACGTGTCTACAGAACACTCTTTTCTGATAGATTTATCCATGAAAATACATGGACTATATTAGAAAGGAGCTTTTGCAGGAGTAATTTAGGGACTAGAGAGGGACCAAAAGATGGGCAGGAGTCATTCCTGTATTTTTGGCCACTACCATTTTTTATAGCCCTCTCTTTCTTAGGAATGAGAATAAAATCTAAACAATAAGCTACTGCTCTGTCTGATCTAATTATAGAGGAGTTTCACAGTCCCTACATCACCCACCTTGTCTGCCCAAGACATGTTCTTATGTGATGTGTATGGTGAATATTAGCTTTGAAAAAACCATGTTAATTTAAAAAAAACATATTAATATAACACCATAATTTCCACTCAATTCTAAACCATTAATTCCGACAAATATGGGGCATGACAACAAACTTCAATTTTTTAAATTTTTTTTAAAGATTTTATTTATTTATTTGAGAGAGAGAGAGAGATTGAGAGAACGAGTGGAGGGGAGGGGCAGGGGAAGAAGCAGACTCCCTGCAGAGCAGGGAGCCTGACATGGGGCTCGTTCCCAGGACCCTGGGATCATGACCTGAGCCGAAGGAGGACGCTTAATGGACTGAGCCACCCAGGTGCCCAAACTTCAATTTTTTCAAAGGTCTGTGTAACTAAAGTCACACTGACAGTTCAAGATCATGGAAGTAACATACCAATGGAATGACTGAAATATTCAGCAAAACAAATGTTCATAGCATTTTAAATGCCGATACCAAATCTTCCACAAAGTTGTTATCCTACAGGGCTTGCCGTTAGGAACACCATATTGATGACGTCACCTCTTTCTCATCCAAGGCTTCTCAAAGACAACATAGAACCCAGCAGACCTAACTGGGAAGTGCAATGATGGCTGGTTAGCTGTAAAAGAACTCCCATCTTGCAAATTTTACAACCATCATGCTTCCTTTAAATTTTTTTCTGGCCTCTGCTTTCTTGACAAATTCCAGACAAATACGTTCTTTTGCCAAAGTCCTAGCTCCTTTGCACCGGTCCCCTAGAACAAGGGCATATAGATACGATGGGGTCTGAGTTTCAAAATCCTCTAACTCATTTTCTGTATTCTTAGGACTTTGGTGATGTCACTGTAGCCTTGAATTATGTCTTTTTGAGATCTTTTCGGGGCAGCTAAAAGACAGTGACAGACTCGACAAGTGGAGTTTGATCCCTTCAGAGCCAGGAAGCATTGGCAGCATAGTGTAGTGAAAAATTCCCTCCATCAAGGGCCAGGAAATTAGAGAGAAGCCCTCCTGCCACATGCTAGCTGGGGATACAAAGAGACCGTAGAAAGGAACATAGCACATTATGGGGGCACCTGGGTGGTACAGTCAGTTAAGCGTCCAACTCTAGGTTTCAGCCCAAGTCGTAATCTCCCAGGTGTGGGATCGAGCCTCGCATTGGGCTCCGTGCTCAGCAGCTTCTGTCCCCACCCCCACCAGTCATGCTCTTATAAGTCTTAAAAAAAAAAAAAAAACATAGCACATTATAGACACTTAAATACTTGTTAAATCTGAATTTTCTGTGTTGCCTAGATTTTTGTGCTTTTGGTATTAAACCAGGAAGGCTACAAACTGAAAGGGGAAATTAAATCAAGAAGAGATAAAAGGATGACAGTTCATTGCATTGGCCATTTTTTCAGGTTTTGGTGCTCATGAAATACTTTTGCATTTATTCAACATTATTGTTAGGATGCCTATTAGCATTTCATAAACATAAAGATGCCGATCCTCTCTTACCTCAGATAGCTAGCTCTTGGAATGGTCAGTGGACACAAGGTTCAGCAAATTGCAATGCTGGTGTCTGTAAATGAAAAAGGTAAACATTACTCTTAGGTACTAAGCTATAGTTATCATAAACTCATATATATAGCAGTTTCTTGTTTTGCAAAACATTTTCATATTCATTATCTCATTTCACTCCATAACCCCCCAATGAAGAAGCAGGAAGAGATTAGTCTACTCACTTCATTGGTGAGGAAACAAAAACTCATAGAGGAAGAGACAGAAGGAGAATGGAACTAACATATTTCTCATGACTAACTTCACAAATATATTTTGAAAGACTATTACTGTCTTCATCTTACAGATACGGAAATGGAAGTTCAGGAAAGATGGGTGACCTGCCCAAGACTACACAGTACAGTACACAGAAGGGTAAAAGTTTGGACTCTCTGGACTCCGCCTGTTGGTCCAGTGATCCTTCCCTTATAGCTTAGTCTGTCCTGGGCTATTAGGTTAGGAAAACACAAACAACTCATTGACTTTCTCTACTAGGGTGGGTGGAGGAGGGAATAATACAATAAAACCAGCTATTTGATTGACATGAGAAAGTGGCAAAAACACATGGGATTTGGAGCCAGTCAGACTTGTCTTCCTCTTAAGGATGTCCTTGGGCAAGTTACTTAAACTCTCTGAGTGTCAATTTTCTTATATGTAAATAGGGATTATAATATCTACTTCATAGCCCAAGCTCAGTTAAACTTTTTTTGTAAGATTTTCCTCCATTATTTCATATCTATAGATATGGACAGTGGTGATATACAAAACATTAATATCTCTTCCTATGAGCCCATGTTTATCTGATCAAAGAGTGATGTTACAAGCTCACAATCTACAGAATATCTCTAGGTTGGGAATTTCTTCGATTTCATATGCCTAATTCTAAAACACCGCAATACTTATCTATGTGTATCTCCCATGGCCTCACCTAACAACGACACAAAGAATGTTTGTTTCAAAAGACAACACCCCAAAATGTAAAAATCAACTGTCCTCTCGACCCCAAAAAGCAAGAGATGCTGCTCTAGGTGAAGGACCTGCAGCTGCATCCCAAATCATTTGAAAGTCTGGGCCTTTGTGCTTGAAGTTTGTCCCTTAGATTCAGAGAGATGGAGCTTCCAACAGAAGAACATATAGGACTCAAATAAGATTAAGAATAGAATGTGGTTGATGGGGCGCCTAGGTGGCTCAGTCATTAAGCGTCTGCCTTCGGCTCAGGTCATGATCCCGGGGTCCTGGGATCGAGCCCCGCATTGGGCCCCCTGCTCTGCGGAAAGCCTGCTTCTCCCTCCTCCACTCCCCCTGCTTGTGTCCCCTCTCTTGCTGTCTCTTTCTCTCTGTCAAATAAATAAATAAAATCTTTAAAAAAAAAAATAGAATGTGGTTGATAAGATACCCTGCAAGAAAATCTTGTCATAGGCCACCAAAATCAAAACAGTAATCATCTTTATTACCAATTTTACCAATAAGGAAACCAAACTTCAAAGATCGTATGGTTAAAATGTATCAGATCAAAATGTAACCTTGAATCTTGACACCAAAACCAGGAAGGACCCTTCTATTACATGATGCAGCCTCCCATTTGGGAGCACATTACCATATAAAAGTCAACTGTCAAGGCACCAAAGCACATTTAGTATTGAGCCCGCTTCCCTGGCAAGTAAAAGGAGAGAGAGAGAGAGAGAAGACTTCATAACTGTGGTCTAACCAGAAGGTGACACATTATGAAGCTGGGGCAAAAGGAGTGTTCAAAGCAGGGTTACCATGCAGACTTTCTCAGCTCTCCCCAGTGCAGTTTCAGAGATGCAACATCTTTGGCAAACTCTCAAAACACAACCACAGAAACAACAGAAGCCAGCAACCCTGAATTCTCTCTCATCAAGAAGTCTCAGTGCTCAGCAATAGAGAAGCTGAAGCCTCCTCGCTATGAAGTTCACCAGCCCTCTTCACATGATTCGAGTGTCCTCAATAACTCATACATATTACCTAATGCAATGGAGTTCTCCACTAGACCCATAAAGGCATCTTAGACAACTGGCAAACCCCACGGGAGCATCCTGATAATAAAGCCAGTCATCCTTAGCCTCCTCTGTATTTATGACTGCTGACCAAGACCCTGGCAGTCTGCATCCTTGGTCAAACCACCCGCTCTCTCTCAAGAAAAATGTTCTCATCTTCAGAAGCAATTTCAACCCAAAATAAAGAAACCTGTATACTCAGCATTTAATTTGCAAACTTTCAACCTATTAATTAAAGTATGTGCAAAAGCAAGACTCACCAAGTCAACTTGGAGCTGGTAGAGAATAATTGATAATTTACACTGTATTTTGGGAAAAACACGAATGAACAAATGAAGCCAATGAAAAAGAGAGAGAGGAAAGAAATATGACAGGGAATAAGGAAAAAGGCAGAAAGGAATGGAAGGATGTGAGAACTAAAGGAGCAGAGAGAACTGCTCCAAAAGGTTTTTCATAAACCACAGTGTCTTCTGAACCGACCCCTGCACCCTAGGACAATTTTTAAGCAACACAAGTCTACGATGATGAACCTCACATTATGAACACAAACTCCAACCAATTGACACCAGAATCACTGTGGCCAATGTAAAGATACCTCTTAATACTTGGTATTTTACAAGTGCTATATTACCAACGAGCAACACGACAGAGCCTTGTAAAAACTTGCACTAAGCCAACAAATGGGTAACTCCTTAGCACTGTGGTCCCAGATAACATCTTGAAAAGAAGAGCTGAATGGGGACTGAGTGCCTGGGTTCTGCTCTTAGCACTTTATTTTATTTTATTTTTTTAAAGATTTTATTTATTTATTTGACAGAGAGAGATAGCAAGAGCAGGAACACAAGCAGGGGGAGTGGGAGAGGGAGAAGCAGGCTTCCTGCCGAGCAGGGAGCCCAATGTGGGACTCGATCCCAGGACCCTGGGATCAGGACCTGAACCAAAGGCAGACGCTTAACGATTGAGCCACCCAGGCGTCCCTGCTCTTAGCACTTTAATTCCCAAATCTTTTGAATTAGAAGTTGTACAAAATACATTTTGTTTTGGTTTGGTTTGGTTTGGTTTCTCTTCTCATAGGTCTTGACCATGGTTATCCCTAAACCACTTGTGAAAAGGCCAAAAGTTACTTTGTCTGGATTTTGTGTGTTTGCCTGAGTTTTAGGAAGGAGTAGAGGTAGAGTGAAAGGATTAGTAAGATCGATTTAAATTAAATTATTTACTTGTTTAAATTAAATCATATACCAGATTTGCTTAAATTAAACACTGTCATAATCTTTAACATGATTATTAGGAAGTGTGTCTCTGAGAACAATTGAAATTTTAGACCAGGCCAAAGGCATTAGGTAACAAACATAGAAAGGTCTCTACTCCCATCATCAGATCCCATACAAAGAGCATTTTTAAATGCACTCTAGAACATTTTTAAATGCACTCTCTCACCCACCACCCTAAGATATTTATCAAGAATACAACATATTCCATGGCTTATGAATGATTTGGTTGTCTCATTAAAGTAATGTTTGCCAGTATTTAATTGCTTCCCTCCCTGATTTTAATTTCCTCACCTGTCAGCATCTATCAGAAGCACTGAGATCTTCTGACATCCTGGCTGATTGTGTTGAAATTAATCAGATTTTTAAAAAGTAAATTGCTTTGGCCTAAAGGTAATGCTCAGCTTCTTAATGTGATACTTCTAAGGGCTCTATCAATGGAACTTATAATCTAGAAATTAAATGAGAGGCCTTAGGAATCCTAAGCAAAAATATAAGTAGCTTATAAATTTCTAGCACTGGACTTTAAAAGGTCAGTACTTTAAAAAAAATTCAATCAACAAGTGCTTATTGGACATATAGCACTTGCCCGCAGTCCCTTTTGGCTAAACGGAAGAGAGGGAGACATGAAGCTACCTTAGAGAGTGTGGAGAAACAGGTAAAAAATGAAGTTGACCACATTTTGACCGAAGCAGCTGACAATCTGGTCACTCAAAAGGTGCATTTTGCATCTACAATTGTGACCAGTTATATACATTACACTCTCACACAGACTAATGATTCTACTCTTCATCTCAATCCAGTGGGGTGAAGTTGGTGTTACTGTTAGTAAAAGTAGCAATATTCCCATTCGACAAGTAACAAAGCTGAGGCACAGAGTGGCAAAGGGACACTTTCCTAGATGCCTCCTTATGGGCAGACCGGGTCTTGTGATCTAAATAAAATCAGAAAACACAGCATGATCCCCTTGGAATAAAAGAGAGAAAAAATTCTTTGCAAACCCTCCATACATAATTATTCAGTGCTAACTCTTATGCTCTTATCTATCAGTAACAGTGCTTAAGACACTCAGGAAACCCACGAGCACTAAGCTATTCTATAAGAAGTAAATGAAATGATGGATTGAGAAATACTTTGTAATGTGTCATACTATCATGAGATTATTTTTATGTATTTATGTTATTATTGCTACTCTGGAATGCAGAAATATGCATTCAGGCAGTAATTAGGTCTCAAAAGCAAACCTACATATAACAGCATCACATCTATCTTTCAGTTATTCTGCTGGTTCTAAGGCCCCTCAAATAAACAGAAGAATGAAATATGTTGCATGAATACAATTGGAGGGAAGAGGAGAGTCAAGGGTAATACACGGAACTTAGTGATTGTTTTTCACAGAAACGGCTTAATAACCAAATACAATCTAAACCCTAGTAGGGGTCTTATCCTTCCAGTGGACTTTAAGGCCCTTACTCAGCCTTTAAGCATCCCACTTGCTGTGATGCTTTTCTCAATCTAGAAAGGTATGGGGAAGCAGCCCTTCTCATAATTCCTGGTTGGATCCATTTCTAGATCACTAAAATTACCACACCGTCTTAACATTTTTATTTGATTATGTGCCTTGAGGAGAGAAACCCTGTCTAACTCAGTTTTTTGAACCCCAAACCCAGAATCTGATCTTTAGTGCTCAAGAAAATGTTCAATGAATGAATTCATGAACAAATTAAAACAGTGTTTTACGTAATTCCTAGGGCCCCTAGCTCAAAGCATGTCATATTAGAAGTGTTTAGAAAATGTTGATTGAATTGGCATTAATTGAATATTTAATTTAAAATATGGGCGCCTGGGTGGCTCAGTCGTTAAGCGCCTGCCTTCGGCTCAGGTCATGATCCTAGGGTCCTGGGATCGAGCCCCACATCGGTCTCCCTGCTCTGCGGGAAGCCTGCTTCTCCCTCTCCCACTCCCCCTGCTTGTGTTCCCTCTCTCACTGTGTCTCTCTCTGTCAAATAAATAAAATCTTTAAAATATATATATATATATATATATATTATTCAACTAAATAACTCTAAAAGCTACTGAGTGAGGAGTTCAATGAGGACTTAAGTAACCTGCAATGTCCCAGTCATCATTAACCCATTAAAGGCATGGACAAATGTTTTCCACAGGAAGAATAATAAAAGCTGAATACACAAGTAGAGATGTAGGCAGGAGTTGAAAAAATTCATGTAGCTAAAAATAGTATTTGCCAAAAAAACCATGTTAAATTCTAGACAAACTTACAAAGTAAAAGAGAAATGAATCTAGCAGTAACAGGAATTTTTTTTAGGGTTGTAGGTATGAATCAAATCTAAAAAGAAAGGACTAGAGAAAGAAAGGAGAGAGGGAGAAATTCTTAAAATAATGAATTCTAAAAATCAAGTCATGTCTATAAAAATGAAAATCACTGGAAACAATAAAAAAAAACTAAAAGACAGCCTACTGAATGGGAGAAAATATTTGCAAATGACATATTTGATAAAGGGTTAGTATCCAAAATATATAAAGAACTGATACAACTCAACACCAAATAAACCCAAACAATCCAATTAAAAAATGGGCAGAAGACATGAACAGACATTTCACCAAAGAAGACATCCAGATGGCCAACAGACACATGAAAATATATTCAACATCACTCATCATCAGGGAACTACAAATCAAAACTACAATGAGATATCACCTCACCTGTCAAAATGGCTAAAATCAAAAATACAAGAAACATCAAGTGCTGGCAAGGATGTGGAGAAATAGGAACCCTCTTGTACTGTTGGTGGGAATGCAAACTGGTATAGCCACCATGGAAAACAGAATGGAGATTCCTCAAAAAATTAAAAATACAACTATCATGATCCATTAATTCCACTGGGTATTTACCTAAAAAATACAAAAACACTAATTTGAAAAGATATATGTACCCCTATGTTTACTGTAGTATTATTTACAATAGCCAAATTATAGAAGCTTCCCAAGTGTCCATCGATAGATGAATGGATAAAGAAGAGTACATATACGTACACCACCTCCATACACACACACACACACACACACACTCATATATACATATGGAGATCTGAGCTGTTGTTTATTTCTCAATATTGGGCGGCTAAATCTCTGAAACACAGAGCTGCAGTGGGCCATCTTTTAATGCTGACTCCCTCCCACTGCCAGGATGCTACTACACATGCCTGCCCTGACATATATACATATATATATGTCGTGTACATATATATGTATGTATGTATATATGTATGTATATATACAATGGAATATTATTTAGCCATACAAAAGAATGAAATCTTGCCATTTGCAGTGGCATGGATGTAGCTAGAGAGTATTATGCTAAAGTGAAGTAAGTCAGTCAGAGAAAGCCAAATATCAAATGATTTCACTCATATATGAAATTTAAGAAATAAAACAAATGAGCAAAGAAAAAAAGAGATAAACCAAGAAACAGACTCTTAACTATGGAGAACAAACTGATGGTTACCAGAGGGGAGGTGGGGAGGGGGGATGGGTGAAAGAGACAATGGGAATTAAGAGTACGCTCACCACAAGGAGCACTGAGCGATGTGTGGAATTGTTGAATCACTATATTGTACCCCTGACACTAACGTAACACTGTATGTTACCTGTATGTTAACTATACTAGAATTAAAATTTTTAAAAACGAAATCATTGGAAAGATTAAAGACAAAAAGTTAATCAAGCAAAAAGTAACATTTACTAAACACACTATGTTTCTGTAACACAGCTAGCATTTTGCAAACTTCAATCCTTTAAAATATTCTTAGAAGTCATTATTATATACATTTTGCTTCTGAATAAACCAAGGCTCAGAACAAGTAAGCAATCTGACTGAGTTCCCCCACCTAGTAAGTTATGGTACTAGAATTTATATCCTAGCTATTTTTCTTTAAGTATTGAAGTATAGTTGATACACAGTGTTACATTAGTTCCAAGTACAAAAATGTTCCATGATACACGTGGTGATCCAACAACTCTGTAAGTCATGCTATGCTCACAAGTGTAGCTACCACCTGTCATCATATCATGCTGTTACAACATCACTGATTGTATTCCCTATGCATATCCCAGCTTTTAGACCCACAGGCTCATACTGTTTCCCTATCTAACAGAGAAGTGGGCTCGAAAGAGAACTTTAGAGGTGGAAGGCATGGCGGAAATCTAGAAAGTGATGTGGACCTGGGGGGATTGGGGGAATAAAGAATATAAGCATCCATACCTGTTGAAGTCCTAAGAGAGAGGTAGCAAGAAGTGAAGGGGATGGAGGACTTAAAGCTACCCTTGAGAATCTGAGGACTGGTCATGAATAAGACATATTACACATTTGCAAAATATGCAACACTAGAACTCTTAGGGTTGAAACCATGAAAACTCCAGTTTCAGAACAATGAAAAGGAGAACTTTAAACATGAAGCTGTCGAGCAGTAGAACAAATGGGCTCACAAAGAATTGGAAGTGCTCAAGGAGAGGCTCAGTGGCCATCTGTCAGGGCAGGCATGTATAGCATCCTGGCAGTGGGAAGGGGTCAGCATTAAAAGATGGCCCACTGCAGCCCTGTGTTTCAGAGATTTAGCTGCCCAATACTGAGAGAGAAACAACAGCTCCGATCTCCAGATACAAATCTGAGGAATGGCCTTTGAAGAAGAAAGCCCTGGGTAAAAAAATCAGCACATCCACGGAGCCGCTAGATGTGCCACACATGAGACAGTGCCCATGCTCAAGAAGTTCAGACAGGCAGAAAACACATTTTAAAGACTTAAAATAGAACTGCTGGTACGCAGTATGTGAGCCTAATAGATGGCTAGACAGAGCCATAACCGGAAGTCTCAGAAGGAAAGAGAAAAACCTAAATGGTTCACAGGGAACCAAGGGTACAAACCACCCGTTTTATGCAAAGAAAAGGAAGTCATTGAAGGCCTAAGTTTAGGGAAGAGCTGATTCACAGGGGTGACCAAAGGTCAAATCAGAGCTCACTTCCAGGTAACCAAGACAGCCATGGAGGAAGAAGCAGAAGAATGTTAGAAAATAAAGTTAAAAAAAAAAAGAAAAAAAGGCAAAAAAGCTCACAGGTGGGAGAGAGCAATGAGATGTTGAATGAGAAATAGGAACAAAGGAGATCTCGCAAAAGAACACTCAACATATTGGAAAATGAGAGAAGAATCCATTTGAGAGCACACTAGCCCACTTTTTACAGTTGGCCAGATTCACTCATTCTCATACACTGCGACCTGTCTCACCCCGACCCCCCAAAATCTACTGTAAATAGGAGAGGTGTACTGAAGAGAAAATGTGATATCTGGGTCCGGTGCTATGGCCTTTCCCAGCATCCACCATCACAATGTCAGTCTGACCAGTTTTTACTGAAGAAAACAGATCACATAAAATATTAACATCGGCAAAAGCAAAAGCAAAGGGTAATTTTTATTGGACGACCTCCCTCCCACAGGAAAGAAAAAAGGGAGGGAGAGGATTTTAATAGAGAAGTGGGAGGAGGGGGGGTCATCCAGCGAGATGAATTCGCGGTGACAGAAAAGAGAATGGGTGTGTGTGCAGTTACTTGCCCTGGGACTCTGAGCTAATCCAGGTGAAGAAGGAAGTGGCTACTTCAGCCCAAACTCCCTGAGTCTTTTTTCACCCACAAAGCTGGAATTCTAAACCAGACAATGAACAAGCCCCGAACCGCTCCAGCTTCTCTCAGGTCTTGGCAAAGACAAAACCCGTTCTGTTTAAACGGCAGCAGTGGTCACTATGGAAGAGTGGGGGAGATGTCCGTGGTGCGGGGGTGAGCACACAGTGGGGAAAACACGCCAAGGGCTTCATAAGCAAAAAAGAAAAAAAAATGGAAATTTTCCCAAGTAAATTCAATAATTATATATATATATATATATATATATATATATATATGTATACACACACACACACACATATATGGCATCCCATATACACAAAAGAAGTTCAGAAACCTCCACCTTGAGATTCCTGAAACTGGTGCAGGAAATCAAAAGAAGAGGAATTCACTAATAACTGGGTTCTTGCCCAAGCTCTGCCACTAACCAGCGCTGTGGTCCTGGCCAGTCCCCTTTCAGCTCTGCTTGCCTAAAAAACGAAAGGACAGGATTAGATCAGTGGCTCTCAGTGTCCACGATGGGTGTTTTTCACAGTGTTAACACCCGCACCAATGGTGCAAAAGCAATCAAGAGTGGGTAAAAACGGCCAGAGTCTTCACGTGAATCAAGCAATGGCACCAAAACGTACTGAGAGTCGTACATTTCACCACCAGGTCCCCACAGGAAAGGGGAGACAGGGCTAGTTTCACTTCCAAGTCTCCTCCATGCACTGAAAGTGATTAATTTTATTAAACTCAATCCTTGAGCACACATCTTTTTAATATTCCACATGACAGAACAGAAAGTAGGCACAAAGACCTTCTGCTGAATCCCAAACTACAATGGTTGTCTCCAAGAAATGCACCTGAGTGACTGTCGGAATCGAGAGCTAAACTAACAGCACTTTGCACGGAACACCACTTTTATCTGAAAGAATGATTGACAAACTGCGGTCATTCAGACTTGGTGTTGCCAGACACGGTCTCAAAAATAAACCAAGAGAATCCATCAATTTCAAGGAAAACAATTAACAGACCTTCTTGCCAATGATAAAAATCAGTTGTAAAGTGAAAATTAAAGGTTCAAAAACCTTGCATCTACTATTACTGTATACTTGATATATTCCTAATAATTTTATAATAATATGATATATTATCATTATAAATAAACATAAAAATATAATAATAATAAAATACTTTTTTGATGAAAGCAGTGGTGAAATTAATGAATGTGATTTTGTTGTTGCTGTTACAGAATGAAACTTGTCAACATTTGCAAGATACGCATAACTCAGTGAGGCAGTATTTCCAAATGATCAATTTGTGGTATTACACAGAGGTGGAGATCAATTCAAAGTGAATATTAGACCAATGAATTTTAATATAACACAGTATAGAGAAGTTTAATGATACCATTTCAGATTTCACATTAGGGAACTACCACTTATCAAGTTTTGGTGTAGTATTAAAAAAGGAAATCCATAACTGCATCTTTTCTACTTCTTTTTCCAATCCTTTTGTAAATTCTTTCTGGATTTTCTTCATAAACATTAATCAAAGCATATGTTGTGACAAACTGACATTTTTCTCACTATTTTTTTTGAAAATGTACTTATTTTCATACAAACATTTTTCTTTCAAATCTTTTTTATTTCTGTTTTAATTTCTAAGATGAATTTAGCTATCACCCACATAAACAAAACCTCATGTTAAAGAATGTAACCAGGTCCTGAGACCAAACCACAGCACTCGGATGCAACTTAGTATGCCCCCTTCCTGCCCAGTCCCAATCTACTTTGCTTCTAAGCCATGAGCAAAGACACAGAGCGGCTCAGCAAAGCCTTCAGACCCTGCTACCTGTTTACCTGCTACCTGTTTACTGTTATGTAGTGGCCCCGTCCGTGAACATTTGGAAAGACTGAAACATCTGTATGACTTCACCATGGAGTAGGCCACTTGTTAGTAACAAATATTTACTGTGTGCCTTCCATGGGGCAGGCACTGGTTAAGAGGGCACTTAGATCAGAATCCAGACTCCACTATTATTTGGGGTATACTCTTGGTTGAAATACAAAATCTCTCTATATGTTTCTTTAATGTGAAATAAGAATGGCAATAAATAATTTATTGTGTGGTTCCACTGAAATGATCCATTACAATACTTATTACAGGGGTGCCTGGGTGGCTCAGTCGGTTAGGCATCTGTCTTTGGCTCAGGTCATGACCCCAGGGTCCTGGGATCGAGTCCCATGCCAGGCTCCCTGCTCTGGGGGGAGTCTGCTTCTCCCTCTCCCTCTGCTCATGTTCTCTCTCCCTCTCTCTCTTAAATAAATAAATAAATAAATAAATAAATAAATAAATAAATAAATAAATAAATCCAACCCTACTATACACAATGCCTAGGATATAGGAAAAAAAAAAATTCAGGAAATCTTACCCATTGTTATTATAACTGGGATGTCTCTTATTGTTTGCGATGTACATGAAAGACATAAAAACAATTTAACCATATAGTATCAGGGGCTCAAAATCTACCCCACTTGCTGACACATTCAGCTCCAGGAAAGCAAAAGTATCCAGGAGTCCTTACTTCTCATCCTCCAAGTGAAAACAATCTGTCTTTGGCCAGAAATGGAAGCAGGGTGGTAAGAGCGACCAGGCACTGCATAATTTCGTCAAGCTCCTGTGGTGGACTGAGCAAGGAGTGCATCCCCAATATCATTCTCCTAGCACTGGAGTGACAGGTCAAAGGACAGGGAGTGAGAATCTGAACCTAGTTCCTGATCAGACAAGAGAGGGGACTTTCACTTTCCCTTTTTTTTTTTCTGGCAAAAAGTTATGTTCATTTCATCTCTTTACCCCATGTAAAACCCAGCGGGAACAAAGCTGGGGAAAAATAAGGATGCTTGTCAATCCGAGGTCAAACCAAAAGAAAAAGAGATGCCCTCATACTGCTAAGAATAGATTGCATGTAGGAGAGAGGAGGTGCTTAATAAATTTCTTTCAATTAAAAATGTAATCTGGAGGAACAGACACATGCACACTTACCTACAATTTCTTCATAAAGATATAAGGGAATTAATCATTAAACTAGTTATATTGGTGAGGCCCAATTTCATTTTTAAAGGAAAAACATGATGCCGCCTTTATTTTACTTCATCAAGTCCATGTACAACCACTCAAGTGTCAGTATCTTACCAGCCCGGTAAGACTTTAACTGCTGATTTAATAGAATGATGTAAGTTATGCTTCCAGAATAATGTATAGAAACGATTATGTCCCCTTAACAGCACTTGGATCTTCAATCAGGAAATTCAATTTTAGCTGCAAAACTATGTTTTGGCAAAAGTGCAATTGAACTCAGTGTACTTGTCACATTTCTAAATATACTCCGGTCACCATGACAACAAGGGAGACTGATGGATCGCTTAAAAGAGTACGGTATATTTAATTGTCAGCATTTTAAACTGACTCAGAAAAAATGCTGTGTGATAGGTCTACTCACCATGGTTACTGCCGACTGAGTCCATAATAATACAAGGCTCACATACGCATATCCGCAGCGTGCGTGCAAAGAACGTAAAAGTCATAAGACCCTGTATTTCCAACCACACTACGCACCAAACTTAAAGCTTTAGCAAGGACTTGTTCTCATTAAGGTGCCACTCGAAAACCCCTCTCCCAGACTGTCAGGATCTGCTTCTGTACCGAAGGTTGCGACAGCAAATCCCAACTCAGATTCCAACGCCTGCTCCCTGTCTTAGACTAAAGATAAAGATGAACTTTAGGCTATTTTCTCCTCGAATAGGGGATGAGGGACTCTTTCTCTTTCCTTCCATGTAGACTCATTCCCCAGTGATAACCTTCTGGAATCCATACATCTCCTAAACAACCATTTCCTGAGCAACACTCCTATGCCTACGCTGGGGCAACCTTCTACAGGCTGGGAACAGAATGCCGACAAATAGATACCATCCCCATGTTTTGGGAGCTGACATCCTAAGACTAAGGGAAGATAAAGATAGAAACAAAGAATCCACTAATGAGAAGGAAATAATCCAAATGAACTGATCCATTAGAGTGCACTATGTACAGTGCCTAGCACATAGTGAGCACTCAGCAAATCATCACCATCATTGTTATAACTAAGATAGCTCTCACCGAATGAGTTTGCAATATACAGAAAGAAAACAAAGGCATGGTAATCTCGCCGAATGAGTTTCCAATATACAGAAAGAAAACAAAGGCATGGTAATCATGCTTCCAGAGAACATAAAACAAGATAAAGGTAGAAAGAAATGGGGAGCGGAGAGGTGTGCTACTTTAGCTACAGGCTAAGGAAGATCTCTCCAAGGAGATGACATTTGTACTGAGCCTAGAATGAAGAGTCCACGCCAGCCATATACGAATCAGAAGAAGGTCAGGTGGGAACAAACTTGGCTTATACACAGTACAAAAGGAAGGTCAATAAGGTCCTTACCTTACTGAATAAAGTGATTATGGAGTGGGAGATAAGGAAAGCCCACCTCACAGTGCCTTTGCGGGCTACAGGTAGGTCTTCTGAATGTTTCTAGATGCCATGGAAGCCACTGTATGGTGGGGGGTGAGATACGATCCAATAACAACTTTAGATCTCCCCATGTGGTGTGGAGAAGAGAAACAAAGGGAACTCATAAAAGTATAGAGACCATTTCAGAGACTCTGTTGTCATAATCAAGGTAATGGATGGTGACTTGGATTGAGTCACTATTCCCCTATTCTAGTGCCTTTCCACGGCCCCATGCTTACCCTCTCGACCACCTCTTGCAAAAAAGGTACTGCGAGCTACCAGAAACAGGAAACAGTCCAAAGGCAGAACACACACATGCTGGCTAAGCATGTACTCTGAGCGAATGAGGTGGATGGAGGCCCTACAGCATGGTGGCAAACATGCCCTGTGATTCCGCAGGTCTGGGTGGGACTTGAGATGCTGTATTTCCAGCAAGCTGGGAGGCTTGTTGGGGGTGCCACAGGCCCGGGAACCACACTTTAGAACCAGGGTTCTAGGAGAGCCTGGAGGCAGGAACACCAGTGCAGCAGGAGGCAACGAGAGCTCGGCTTAGAGGAATCCTGGGTAGAATTAGAGAAGAAGGGGAAACTCCAAGAGTGCTGGCAAAAAAAGATATAATCCAAGACTTGACGACAAATAACCCATGAGCAAAAATAAAAAAGAAGATGGTGGAATTGATTTTGAGCTTTCTTTAATTGCATTATTCACTGTGTAGATAGTTTCCATCTATCTAGTGCAAACCGCTTTCACAATGAATACTGCCTGTGGCCACAGTCTATCCCTGTGAGTTAGGGCCAAGGAAATGATTGTGGTGACAGATAATAATAAGAACAATAACAACAACAATAGCCATCTTTTATTGAGAGCTTATTCAGTGCCAGGTGCATTACAGCACGCATGATCTCCAGTTCGGACAACAACCTTATTCCTATCTCACAGATGACAAAAGTGAAACTCAAGAGACATTGTGTAGCTCACCCAGAGTCACTCCTGCTTCAGCTGGATTCAAACACAGGAACAAACCATAAAATCTGTTACCTTCACCTCCATTTTGCCTAAGAAGTTGAATCTATGGGAGAATCAGATGCCCACTTGGGGCATCCATTCTCAAAGTCAGGGTTTCCTTGGGCTCTGACTAACCTTCAAAATTGCAAGTGGCAAACGTTGATTCATGGACTCTAGGAGCTTAAGAGTGAAGTACGCAAGGTCAAGTGGCCGATCTGTAGCAGAACCGTGACTCATGTCATAGCTTCTTCATAACACAAACATAGCTTGAGTGTTTTTATGCTCTTGCTCAGACACTGTTCTGTACCCCTATTCCAGTGCTCTTCCCTGGCCCCATTCTTCTCTTCTCAGCTTTATTCTTTTTCTTTACAACTTTGTCTGCACAGAGAGGAACTGGCTCTCTACACAGTGATGGTTTGGAGTGAGAAAGAGGCCCTTGTTTGTGAAGATGCATGGGGAACGGTAGTGGATATTGACAAGACATCAGTAGATAAGAAAGATGAGCTGAGACATTTCCCCAGCCCAGGAAGTGGGTAAGAAATGAGCCACAAGATCTTCCTTCTAATCACCCACACTGTGCTTTCCCAGGATGATTCACAGGTATGGCTCCACAGACCTGACAAAGGGGACCATCGTCAGGAAGATGAAAGGATGTTTTTATGCCTGCCCTCGCTTTTTTTTTATTTGTTCCTTCTTGAGTAATAACTATTAATTGTGCTATGCGGGCAGTGCAGAGATGAGTCTACCGGGAAGCCAGCACAAATCCATCAAGTGCCTTTAGTCCGAGCTTTTTAGAAGCATTTGCTTACCACATTCTCCCTGCTCTTTTTCTCAAAGCTAGAATTAAAGTGGAATTTACCACACAGTTACCCAGTGCCCTCCTCCCCACCTCCAAAATGAAGACAGAAGATGGCTATTCGTCTATCACCAACAAAATCACAAGACGTGTGAAAAAAACCAACTCATTTAGTGTTTATAAAGCCTAAATATCGGTCCCTAAAATAGGCACTCCCTTTACATTAACGTATGACAACCCCGGGAAGCAGATATTGTCCAATTTAGACAGATGAAGAAATTAATGCCCAGAGATGATATGTTGTTTGTCTAGAATCCAAAAAGCAGAAAATAGGAGAGTCAGAAAGTAAACATAGGCCTTCTGACTCCAAGGCCAATCCTTTCTCCACTCATTACAGCTGTCCTGAGCATGTCTCCAAGAGAACCTGTGATCTTCCATGCTGTTCTGCAGAAGAATCACAGCTTCAAATATTTCTTAGAAATAAGGCTGTCTATAACCAAAGGGCTATTTCAAGAGGTCTTTTGTAGGAGTCATGAGCAACAAAGCCATGGTAGACTCTAGAAGGCTTGCCCCTGACCAAGGCAACATGGTCTTGACTACAGCTGGATTCAGGAATCAGTTAGAATCTGCACCATGCCCAGCATGGAATCACGGAAGCTCTTGAATTCCCCAGCAGAGGGTTCTGACCAAATAACATCTAACAAAGACTGTCCCCTCCCCCAGCCCCAGGGCTTGCACAAAAGAAGAAAGAATCAGGGGAGTACCTATAACGGAAGACTGAGGGCCTATAAGTCCTGGGTTCACACAGGCTCTGGCTCATTATGAAGTAGAATAAAATTTAAAAAGAAAAAAATGAAAAGTTAATATAGTCCAAGCTTAAACTCATCTCTCATTATTCCCACACCCTCCATTATATCGGTAGATGTTAGAAAGGATCAAAAAGGAGGGAAAATAAGAAGAATCCAATCTTCAGAGCCTTAGACATACTGTCTGAACAAGGTGAGAATTAATATGTGTAAGCAACATCCTTTTCTGTCTCCCCTTCCCCAGAGGGGTGATGAAGTTAAGCATTTTGAAAAGATTCTTTATCATAAGCAGAGCTGACAGGGACACCTGATGAGAATGGTAATCAAATCAAGAAGTAAATAAACACTCAGATCAATGTTCTTTAATTTTGATGGCTGACTTAAGAAAAAAGGTTGCCTTATAAAGGTAGATATTTCTCTCTTCCAACCATAAATACAGGGTAGCTTCATAAGGTTTTCTCTTTTTTAAAAGTTATTTTGTTTCACAACAAATGCCAGCTAACCACCTTCTATGTGCAAGTTAATGTGTGGTTTTGGGGGAAAGGATGGTAGAAAGAGAAAAGGACACAATCCCTATTTTCAAAGAGCTCAAAGTCTGGTACCTAAGGCCAAGCACAAAATGTTGTGATTTTTTTTTAAGTCAGCAAGTTATGTTCTCAATTATGAAAATACCAAATGTCAGATTCTTCTCCAGTCCAAGCAATAATGTAAAATGAGCCAATTCTTCTGAATCAGATTTTTTTAATGAAAATTATGACTGTTGAAGCTTTTCCTTTTAATGCCAACATTATTAGAACTCAGGGAAGAACACAAGGTCAATTTACTGTGTTCCATATTTTTCCCAGGCTCAAACCACCATCCAACAGAAATATAATGTGAGCCACATACAAAATTTAAATGTTCTAGTGGGAATAGAAAATAAAATAAAATAAAGAGAAAAAGATTTATTTTACAAACATATACAAAATATTATCCTTTCAACATGTGGCACTAGCCACATTTCAAGTGTTCAGTGGTCACATGTGGCTACCGGCCATCACACAGGATAACATGTCCCCAACCTCTTCCCAAACTTCACCTCCCAGTAGGTGAACAAAGTGAAACGTTTGGTGGAGACAGAGAGACAAGTTTTGCAATACATAGATTCCCACAGGCAGACCCAATCCACCCAATATTGCCAATTATTTCTCTCAATCTTCAATCTCATGATCAAGAGACTGCAAGACTAGCAAATGGCTCCACACTGCATGTGAAGATGGAAGAGAACCAAACAAGACCAAGGACCACTACCAACAAAATGGCAACTTAGCCACTTTACCCACTGGGACGCTGGTTTTGGTCCATGGATATGGAAGACTCTGTTCCCTCGTCAAATGATAAAGAGCTCTCCCTCCTTACTCTCCATACTTCTTCCTTCATGACAGGAGGAGGGGTGCTTCTATCTGACCAGTAAATGGCTGGCATCCATGATACCATAATAATCAAGGGAAGGATCATCTCCAGAAGTCATTAGGAGGGATAGGCAAGGTCCACCTCTCACTTCCACCTGCTTTCCTTACTGTTCTCCTTTCTGTTGGAGATTTTATTTCTAAAACAGGTCCTGATCCTTATGCAGTTCACTGGGTAAGAATACACAAAGCCAGCATTGTAGCTCAGGTCTCCCCTCGGGCAGGCACCAGGGTTAAGACAGAAGGACAGACTGGCAAACCCAAACACGGGCTACAGGTCCACACCACGTTTCCTAATTGAGCTGTGGGAGCTGCCTGCTTTGAGAGTGTTGAGAGCCCTCCATTGCAATGAAGCTAGTAGCTTGAAGGCCAGTCAGCGATTGTCACCACTAATTTGCAAAAGTGTCAGAGTGTTAATAGTCTCAGACAAACAGTCGTTAGTTAAAACCTAACAAAACAAAGCTGATCACCAGCAAGGTGAACATCTCTGTAATAGGTCATCTCAGATTAATATCATGTACTTCCTGATATGAATCCATAGGACGGGTGCTTCGCCTGTATGGTGGTCTTCCCCAGAATCCACAACCCCACTCTAACCATGAGAAAATATCAGATAAACTCAAACTGAGGGACATTCTATAAAATACCTTCCCAGTATGCTTAGAAAATATCAAGGTCATGAAAAACAAGGAACGGTTGAGCAACAGTTACAGACAGGAGACTAAAAGGACACAATGAATACACGCAGAGTAGTATCCTGAACCTGAACATAGAGGAGACAAAGGCATTAATGGGGAAACTGGAGAAATTCTAATGCATCTGCAGTTTAATTAACTGCACTGTACCAACGATAATCTCTTAGCTTTGACAGATATATTTGGTTATGTAAGATATTACTATTAGAGGAAGGTAGGTGAAGGCATACAGAGACTCTGTTACCAGTTACTATTGCTAGTTACTATTTTTGTAACTCACCAACAGCAACATGGTAAACATTACCTGGGATGAATACCCTAAGGCTGCTTCCAGCCAAACCAAAACTCCATTAGGAAAAAGAGCTGACAACACTGAACAATAAGAAAAGACATTACGTAAAATGATTTCTCACTTTGTATTGTTCTTATAATAAATTAAAAAGTATTTCAAATGCATTTGATTAGTTAAAAGGTTCACTGGAAGCTAGAAATTAGCTGAATTAAAGAATTATTTTTAAAATTATAAATAAAGGAATAGAATGAGAAAGGCCAACTTTGCCAAAAAAGAAATTGTAATTGAAAAATTTGTGTTTTTGCTAATTTTTAAAAATTTTTATTTTATATTTGGACCAGCAATAGATAATCATCTCCCCAAATCATGCTTGAAGGTTTCAGATATTATATTGGCTTTATTTCACTGAAAAAAAAAAACAAAAACAAAAATGGCTTCTCTATCTGTGCTAAGAAGGAAAAAAGCTCAGCCAACACGTTCACAGGGTTTTCAGAGATTCAGTGTGTCCAGACCTTTTAGTTCCCATCCCAAGTATCAGTGAAACTATATAACCTAGCATGGGAAAAATTCTTTTCAAAAAATCAGGATACTTTTTTTTCTCCCCAAATTTCTCTCTCAAAAGTCAGTTTTCCTTCAACTCAGTTTACTTGATTCAGCAAACCAATCAAAGATCAAAGAATAAGAAAAATTAAATTCTACTATCTTGCATAGATAGGTATGTGGATGGGTAGGTGGATGGATGGATGGATAGATGATAGATAGATAGATAGATAGATAGATAGATAGATAGATAGATAGACAGACAAGGATAAAAGCTAAAGTTATCTGAGCCCCATTTACAAGCTGAAGTCCTCTGCTAAAGGAAAAGGTCTTTTAAAAACATTTCACTCCTTCCTGAGCCCTCAACACTATAACAAAAATATCAACATATTCGCCAAGTATTTTTTCTCATCCTACTTTTAGAAAAATGTTTGCCCTTCAACAAAGGTAGTGCATGTTATAGAAACCAAGTCATGGAGAGCAACAGTTTTTGGATGAGGAAACAGTGAACCAGAAAGAGACAGAGAATTACCCCACATGGCTCTTTCCTATTGGAACCCCTCTTAAATTCCTTAAATATTCCTTCAGATATTCAGACTTTACATTAAAAAGCAAGGCCAAAAACAATTAAAAAAAAAAAAATGCAAGTACTGTGAACCAAGTACCATGCTAACTAACAGAATGCAGAGACAAAGAATAGCAAGCTCTTTCTGGCCCTAAGGAGCTTTGGAACTGCTTCTCTCCTCCTTGGAGGGTATCTGGCGGGCTTTCTTGGACATGGCTCTGTGAGGACCCAGGTGTCCCTGCAGCCTCTCTATCTGCACCCTCCTGACCCCCTACACTCCAGATACACAGGGTCCAAAGCCAGTGCCAGCATTTTTCTGATGCTCTTGTCACCGCTAGGCCATGACTGCACTGTCACACAACCAGACTCTAGCCTCCTACTCTCCCACCTCTAATTTTCGCTCTTGCTTCTCCAATAAGATTCCCAGTTCCTGGGATCCTCCCTTTTCCCCTGTGTGCCATCCCCTCATGGTAGCATTTTTCCCTGGTGCAAGGTAGAGCCCATCTACAATAACATTTCAGGCATGATTTCGGTCCTTATCAGAACTACCTTCGCAGCTCTCACACCTACACTGTTTGATTGTAGTACACTCCATAAAACCCTAAGAAGCTAAGATGCCAACAGTGCAAAAGATCTTCAGTAACAACCCTCTCAATTTGTAAGGCAGAGTTAATTAAGCATTTCTTTACTCGTTCCCTCATTCGACTCCCAGGACTCTAGTAAATTAGACACAACAGAATCAGATGCCCATTGAACAGAAGAGGAAACAAAGGTGCAAAGAAGGGAAGTAATCTCTATCATAGGTTCAAAGGAAATTTGGGGCACTGCTGCAATCTGAACCCAAATCTCCTCACGTCTAGCCCAGGATGCTTTCCATCACCCCATGCACCCGAGGCTCAAGGATCCCATGCACAAAAAAATTACACACCACTAATGGTGAGGACCAATCTTTACCCTACACCAGAATTAAACTAGTATTTTTACTTGACTTAGAAAGGGGGAAATTAAAAAAAAAACTAAAAAAAGTTCTCCAACTGATTCTGGTAGAGACGATTAGCAGAAATATCTTGCAAAGAACGTGGGTGTCCTGGAAGACTCATCGCCGTCATCATTATAATTTCTAATCATGCTGTGTGGGCAGGTGTCCGTGTAGCAAAAACACCACTGGCACCCAGATTAGCAATTTCATCAGGAGACTAGAAACTAAGTCTGCAATTCTTAGACCTCAAAGTCTGAATCACAGCTTTCCCCTCAGGGATCAGCAAATATGCAGTCTGTGCCTTAGCAAGGACTGTTGGGCCTGCCGCGGGAGGTAATCAAACACCAGGTCCATCCAAAAACACACAGTGAAGCAAGGTACGGGAAGCTTCCTGTGCGCCTGGAAATACCACAAGATTCAGAAACAGAAGGCCGGAGTTGTAGTCCCACATGATGACTCTAACTCACTGAGTAACTTTGAATGAATCATTTGCCTTCTTTGCATTTTTTGTTTTCGTTCTCATCTGAAAATTGAGAGTTTTTGAACTATTGGTTTTCAAATGAGACATGGGATAAGATCAGGAGGGAAGGCAGCCAGCCCAGGGTTTTGGGCTTCCCCTGGCTCTGCACCCGCCCCGCCAACTGCAGCCCATCTGTTTTAATCATTTTCGTTCTACGGTGGGGCCTCTCTGTAAGATTTAGCTTCCACAAAGGGGCCAAACCCACAAAAATCATGGGTATGATGTCTGCTAACCCGGCAGCTCTTAACATTCTGATTCTACTCAGGTATGTTTTCTCCCGGGCTAATCTTTACTGAGATCTTTTTACCTAGTTTTACTTGATTGGGGGAAACTGTATTGGTAGATTTTCAAAATAAAGATGTTAATAACATACTCCGAAAATGTAATGTGAAGCATGTCAATATTTTCTTATGCCTCCACATGAGCAGATACCTAGAGAGAATGGCCAAAGACAGCAGAGAAGAACTAGAACAACAGGAGGGAACCCACCACAAATCCCATAATTATTTCACAGGGATTTGTTTATTCATACAAAAATATTGCTGCAGCACCTGCTTTGTGATAGGCATTATGGTAGTCTCGAACAAACAGACACGGTTCCTGTCCCCATGAGGCTTATTCTAATTGGATCTGGCATTTTTTTTTATTTACATTAATAAAAAAGCAGAAATGAAAACAGGTGGATTAAGAGTCAAGCTCAAACAATTAGAAAAACGACAAAATAAACTCGGGCAAAACAGAAGAAACATATTATCGACAATTTTAAAGAGAAAATTGACTGAGCCAATAAAGAAGTACAAGGGCTGTTTTCTGAATAAATAACAAACAAACCTGTGTTAAATTAATCAAAAGAGGGGATAGAGAAATAAAGCACAAAACCACAAAACTTTCAGTAATAATGTGGAAATAACCATAAACACAAAGGAAATGAAAATAATTGTAAGAAATTATTGAACTCCATGCAAATCATGAAATAGGTGACTTTCCTAAAATACAATTAACAACAGTAACCACAGAAGAGATATAAAAGCAAATTAGTCGAATTAGTACAGGAGAAATATTCAAAGTTGTCAAAGAGGAAACACCTCCACCTCTCCCCAAAAGGCACCAAGTCAAGACAGTTTCACAGGGGAATTCTATCACATATTGAAGGAACAGATCATATAAGTGGCATTCAAACTATTTCAAAAAGAAGCAAAGGAAAAGAAAGGCCTCCAAATTATTTTATGGTGATTTAAATATAACTTTTATGCTGGAATCTGGCAATGCAAATATACACATATACCCACCCACACAATTTTCAAACAATCTCACTTAGGAAAATTGATGCAAAAATTGTTAATAAATTATTAATCTCTAGATTCCAACAACACTAAAAATATAACACACAAACTATGACTAAGTGGATATTATTCCAGGAACACTAGCACGATTTCATGTTTGAAAAACACATTTATTTCACCAAATTACAGAATAAAAGATAAAAATCTAAGACATTTTCTCAGCAAACAGAAAAGGAGATAATACATGATGATTTCCATAGTTTCCAAAAAAGTATTAAACATTTAACAACCAGTCTCTATTTTAAAAATAAAAGAAGACTCGGGCGCCTGGGTGGCTCAGTTGGTTAAGCGACTGCCTTCGGCTCAGGTCATGATCCTGGAGTCCCGGGATCGAGTCCCGCATCGGGCTCCCTGCTCGGCAGGGAGTCTGCTTCTCCCTCTGACCCTCTTCCCTCTCATGCTCTCTGTATCTCTTTCTCAAATAAATAAATAAAATTTAAAAAAAAAATAAAATAAAATAAAAAAAAATAAAAATAAAAGAAGACTCTCAGAAGAGGGATGAATACTTTTTTAACACAATATATTTCTCAAACCAAAGCCAAAATTACAATTAATAGGGAACATTGTATGTATAAGCATTCCCATTAAAGTCAGGAAAAAGAGAAGGACATTCAATCTAACACTGCTATTTAATATTTACTTTTCCAGAGGGAGCAGATAATACAATTAGAAAAATCTGTAAGAGTTATAAAAACTAGAAAGAAAAAGATAAATTATAGTTATTGTCAGATTATATGATTACTGAACTAGAAACTCAAAGAAATTCACCTAAAACTTATTCAAATAATGGAGAATTCAGTAAAGGGGCTGGTAGAAAAATGATATACTGATATCGAGAGGCTACGTGCACACACATGTACAATCAGATGATATAATATAAGAATTCCATTAGCTAGAGAAGGCAAAAAATACCTAGGAAAATGAACTTATAAGAAATATGCACAGTCTACATGTGGAAAACTTTAAATGCTCCTGGTAACATAAAACAAGACTGCAACAAACAGAAAGGCATTGTGTTCTAGGAAAAATAAATGACATGTTTACAACACATAATGTAAATGAATCAGTTTAGAGTAATCCCCAGGAAAATACCAACAGGACATTATTTTCAGAACTCAACAAGTTCATTCTAAAGTTCATGGGGAAACAAAGCACTAAAAGAAAAATTTTGAAAAAGAGGAACTAGTAAGATTGAAGTAGGCTCATCAGAAAACAAAACACATTATACAGGTGCAGTAATTGAAAGCATGAAAATGGTGCATGAAGTGACACATGAATGGGACAGAAGGTCCCCAAATGATACGAATTCCTAAGTATTAAATATTTAAGAAATTAAGGATCGAGAAATTTAATATATAATAAAGGTGGCTTTTCAAATCAGTGTGGAAAAGAGGACTGTTCAATAAACAGTATTTGGACAGATGGATCCAGAAAATATCAAAATGGGGGGCGCCTGGGGGCGCAGTTGGTTAAGCATCCAACTCTTGGTTTCAGCTCAGGCCATGATCTCAGGGTCCTGAGATCGAGCCCCTGCATCGGGCTCTGTGCTGAGCATGGAACCTACTTGGGATTCTCTCCCTCTCCCTTTGCCCCCTCCCTGCTCTTACTCTCTCTCTCTCTCAAATAAATAAATAAAATCTTTAAAAAAAAAGAAAATATCAAAGTAGATCCCTACCTTACATCTTTTACCAAAATATAATTTCAGTGAATCAATGATGAGAGACCGAGATAGAGAAAGAGAGACAGAGGGTAAAAAAAAAAAAAAAAAAAGAAAATGAAAAACAGGTAAACTGGAAGGTATTTTTTTAAATAACCAAAGTGGAGAAGGCACTTCTAAGTGTTACGCAAAACCCCAAAACCCCAAAACTATAAAACCAAAAGATTGATGTGAGTCTGTAATTTTAAAAAAGTTATATGCAAGTTAAAAAGACAAATGCAAAACAGTGGGGTGTTGCAACTCCTATCACACACTAAGGACTAATTTTTTTAATTGTAAAAAATAAGCAAAAGTCCAACAATCCAATAGAAATGGAGGCAAAGGAGAATTCACAAAAACAAAAAACAAATGGTTATATCCTATTTAAAATGATGTTAAAAGTCACTAATAGCAATAGAAATGCTAATTAAAACTAATACAGAAATGATCATCTAGATTTATGATTATATGAAAAAAGTAAGATGCAAAATAACGTGTGCAGTGTGCTCCCCTTTGTCTAAATATTCTATAAGCATGGAAATATAAAGAAATGTAAATACATATATATGTTTGTTTAGACCCAGTTTATTCCTAGAAGGAGATACAAGGAACTGATAACAGTGTTGGCCTCTGGGTAAGAAAAGTAGAGAGAATGAGACCCTGATAGGAGAAAAATTTATTTTTCACTATACCTCTGTTTTGTGACTTTTTAATTTTGCACTATATTTTTGTGTTGCTTATTCAGTTATTTTTTTACTTTTCTTTAAAGAAAGACTGACAACAATGCACCAATGAGAATGTCGAATACAGGGTAAGGGAGTCAGCTAGATAGATGGTCTGGAAACTTCCAGCTCTGCAATTTACTATGGCCTATAAGAACGAGGATGACAAAGGGGTTGGGGTTTGAAGCCTAATGTAGCTACTTAAAAGCCTTGACTTTGGGGAAGTTCTTTATTCTTACAGAGTCTCAGTTTCCACAGCTGTAAAACAGAAAGCTAAAATTTACACCTCAACAAGTTGCTGTTAAAATTAAGCATGATAACATATATCAAGCACCTAATCCAAGGCTGGCAAGGAATATATGTGCCATTTTGCTCAACCACATACATTACACCCACCCTGCCCTCTGGCCTCCACTTCCCGTCTCCTCACCAGAACACTCCAAGTCCCCATGAAGCAAGAGCTGAAATAAATAATGACCAATCCTAAACATCAGTCAGGAGAGTAACAAGAAAACATGTATCTCAATTCCCAAATTTCCCAAATGAGCAGGCGATAGCTATAGTTAGGGAACCGGTGAGAGAGATGAAAACTGGAGTCTATTGACCTCCATCATACAGACTTTCCACCACAAAATTTCCCGTGAGGTCAAGGAATGGGCCTCTTTCCCTCAAAGCCAAAGGCTTGTCATTTTTCAAGGTTACCTTGTTTCCCCTCCAAGAGCTCCATGTTCACTCTGAAGCGCCTAGAGCACATCCCTCCATCAGGCACCCCTGTCTCACCCCCTTGTGGGCATGGAGAGTTCCAGTACCCACAAGGCCTCCTCTTCAGATTTTCACAAACATCAGAGGATAAAATCACCCTGCCAACTTTGTCAGTCTTCCAAAAGAGGAGAGGGGGGGAGGAGAAAGAAAAAAAAAACTTGAATGAAGACTCGATCCTGACAGAACAAAATGTGGCCCTTCTTTCTAGAACCTGATGACTTCACAATGGATGGAGACCACGCATCCTGAGAGAACTGGGTTTTCTTCGCGGTGATGGTGGTGCTGAGGTTTTTGTGTGTTTATTTTGGTTTATTTCTCTTTCTTTCTGTGTTTGGTCTTTGAGAAAGATTCTATTATGGTGGCTATCAATTCTCATTTAAAGAAATAAGGACAATGGTATTAATAATGAAACAAAAGTACTTTTTACTCTCTGTGGTCTGCAAGTAGTTTCACATTTCACTCCGATAGAACTCCGTGTTTTACTAATGTGAAAGTGTGTGGTTTTGGCGATAGCAAAGTTCTTCTAATATTCAACTTTCTGTTGTTTCTTACTTGCCATTTACAGTAAACGAATCCCGACTTTTTCCCCTTTGTCAAAATCAGCCCATCTTTAAGACAACCGGGCCACCTCAAACACAGTACTTTTCATGAATATCCCACAGGCATGAGCCTGTTTAGATCCAGTTTTCTGCATTAAACAATCTCCAACATGAAACCAAAATGCCCAAAGTTTGTCTTTGGACTCCACAGGACAGAACTGTTCTGGAGAAGCACGGAAGAAAGCCCAGTCCTGCCTTTGCTCGTCTCCCCCTTCCCTCAGAGTCCCCTCAACCTTCATTTTGGGCTAAACTGGAACAGAGAAATCAGGGCTGGTCAGTCAGGAGAAAAGCCACCACTGTCACGGTTTCCTGAATCATCATCCTTACTTTGGTAACTTACTTTGGAACATCTTGAGAAGTTCCTTCACAGGTGCTTAACCATCCTAGCAAGCCTGATAAATAGGGAATGCCAAAGTTACTCTCCTCTACTACATCTAGAAGAAACTTAGGCTCAATAAAAGCAAGTGAACGGCCCAGGAGCCTCCCGCAATAAGTGGCAAGATCAGGTTCTCCAGCCAAGTTTTCTTATTCTAGGGAAAGGGCTCTTCCCACTCTCTGTGCTGCCTGAGGAGAATCGCCTGGAGTTCCCCTCAACCCTCTGTACATCACTGACTTTTAGCTGCTTCTTCATGACACACTATGACTCCACCAGGAAGGCCGCCCATCAGCTTGTACTTGGGGGCACAACTGTGTATGTGGGGATTGGTTCTGACTGCTCAGTGCTTGGGCCATTCCAACCAGTGCTTAGGTATCTTCACGATGACTAGGGTCCACTGATTGTCAGCTGTGTCACAGACAACCTGCTAATAGTCATTTTCAAAGTCCTAAACTTCCAAATGAATTTTTTTTTTTAATTTAGAAACCAGCACTCTCTCAAGGTTATCCCTATGATACTGTAACTCACACTTTCATGTACCTCCTTACGTGGGAGATGAAGAGACAGAGTTATGGATGGGTGTACAGTTACTTCATTTAACGTCTGCCTGCCTTCCCTTGGTCCCAGCCCAAGGGGTGCTGTTAGACGAACATAATCCACTGTCAGAGTCTTGATGAGTAAAGGCTGAGGACTATTGCTGTAGATAAGGAGAGCAGAGTGCCCCACAGAAGTTGGCTTTCCCAGAAACAGAAGATAATATCTAAATTCCCTAATGACTGGGTAACCCTGTACCATCAGTCCTGAATTTGTTCTATGGCCTGATGTTTGGATAACAAAACTCAGAATGCCCTGCTTGTAATCCCTAGCTGCCTCACTAAAAAATTTTGTCCAAACAGAGGAGTGCATTAGCTATTACTCAATGTACACACACTCACAACCACCCACCCCCTCACACACACACCTCACAGCACAGAACAGACCAGTCTAGTACTGCAGATGACAAAAAGTATTCCGCACTTCATTCGGTACAGGTCAGGATAATCTATCCTATCAGTGTCGAAGAGACAAACACAGTCTTACAAGTTTTAATGAAGTTGGCTTGACCATCACCGTTACCAACTTATCTCATAGAACTAAGTCTGCATTGTTTGCCTCCCTCACTAGATTGTAAACTCTCTGCAGGGAAGGACCAATTCTTCAGTCAAATAAATATTTAATGAGTATCCACTATGTGTCAGGCACTAATCTAGATGGTGGAGATATGGCAAAGAATGAGAAAAGACTAAATGTCTGCACTCCTGGAGCCTACAAAGGCAAAAAGTTCACAAACAGGTAAATGAACACATAATTTCCTGAGAGCAATAAATACTTTAAAGAAAAATAAAACAGGGTATAGGAGATAGGGAGTGCTTAATGTGGGGAGAGGTGTTGTTAATCTATATGACTTCTACTTCTAACAATCAATTTGGAGCTTTTAAAAGAATACCTATGCCTGATCTCACCCCCAGACATTCAGATTTAATTAGTTTGGGGATGGGCTTGAGCAACAATGTTTTTAAGGGTATTCTTGTGATTCTAACATATACCATCAGGGTGGAGAACCACTGGTATGCTTGGTTTTGAAGGTAAACAGGCCTGGGTTTGAAGCGCACCTGTTATGTACGATCTGTGTGATCTCAGGAAAGATACTTGATCTCTCTGAGTCTCAGTGTCCTTATCTGTAAAAATAGGATAATAATAGTAACGCACACCTTTTGGGTTATTGTAAGAACTAAATGATATCTGTTATATCTATGGCAGAGTGCCTAGCACATGCAGAGGACTCAGTAAGTGTTGGCCATGATGTACTGTAATCTTTATCAATTAAAAATATGCACAGGAGATGCAGAGTAGAGGGCTGCAGATCCAATCTGGTCTTTTGATAAATGTTGTTCGCCATGTACAGTGCGGACTTTCAAAGTGCTTTGTTGTTGCTTTTAAGAGCCAAAGCTGAGGTTACTGAGTGAGATCACAAATTGCATTTCTCTCCTTCCATGAGGAAGTATCTCCCATAATGCTTTTTAAAAATTTCAATGAGTTGTCAACATTTAAAAACAGGAAGATCGCACATAAAAATCTGGAAATTTGGGGCGCCTGGGTGGCTCAGTCGGTTAAGCATCTGCCTTTGGCTCAGTTCATGATCCTGGGGTCCTGGGCTGGAGCCCTGCGTTGGGGTCCCTGCTCATCAGGGAGTCTGCTTCTCCCTCTCCCCCTGCCCCGCCCATCCCCACTCATGCACTTTCTCTCTCTTTAAAAAATCTGGCAATACATTCCCACAGGCAATAATTGATGAGCACCAGTCAGCTGCCACCTTTTTCAGAGAGAGTCTTCTCGAGCTATCCATGTCCCCCACCACACCCTGTAGCTCTTTCCGAAACGCACACTGACTGTGGCCAAGGACCAGTCACATTTCATCAGCACATTTGCACTGTTATCTTCTCTACACTAAAGAGGAGAACAAAATGTTACCTGTACCCAAGACTCCTAAGTGGGAAAAGGAAAGCTAGCTAAAAGGGCGTCGTGTTTCAAGAAGACAAGGGAAGTATTTGTTTGTGGAAGTCAAGGCTAGTTCTGTATATTAACTATGCAAATGCAGTGTGTCTGTGTCAAAACCATAAACCTGGCATGTCACCTGTTCACTCTTTTACATAACTTATCTGGCCCTGTAGGCAGAGGACCTATTGTGTCCCAGGCACTGAAATAGGAGCTTGGCAAACATTAACTCCATAATCTCACAACTTTGAGATGTACTTTCCATTATCACCATTTCCAAAGATGAGGAAACTGAACCTAGGAAAGGATAAGCAATGATCCTGGGGCATATAAATAATAAATGGCAAAGTTAGATATGGAACCAGAACTGTCTGAAGTCAAAGCCGACACTTCAGTTATATTTCATTTTTGAAGTTGCTGACATTTAAGTATCAAAAGAGCTATTTAAAAAGGTCTCAGCCATAATGGAGAACTCAACTTTTTTCTTCTTTTAAAGGAAGCTTAAGGGAAAGTAGCTTTGTATTTTAGCAATTCTAGAAGAGCTTGACTTTTCTGACAATATAAGTGCAAAGAAACTTGAGTCAAAACACACAAGAAAGGAAAAGATGCTCAAGATATTTCAAGTCTACAATTATTTGCTGAACACATGCTAAGTGCCAGGAAATATGTTAAGCTCTCCAAGGAAACAGAGCTCAGTCTTTATTTGGGGTAACAGTGGGGTACTGGTCCAGGAGAAAACATTAGGATATAACTTTATGATAAGCAGCATAGAAGAGGTGTGGGCAAAAGGCTATGAGATTCAAGGGGGAGAGAAATTATGTAAATCAAGAATTCTATTGATAAATGTAGCATAGCACTATGAAAAGAAAACTAAATTGAGTAACTTGGCATTTGCATTATAATCCCGGTTTTGCCAATAATTTGGTGACAGAACTTGAGCAAGTTACTGCCTACATTTTAGACTTCATCTTTCCCCCATCATTAAAAAGGAGACATAGGGCCTTCCCAGTGGTCACATTCTACAGATCTGGGTATTAAATTAAATAACCTTCTGAACTAGAATTATGGCATGAGAAAGCAAGTTTTCTACTGTGTTGTTCAAATCCATTTGCCCCCTTAGATGTGAGTCAGCCAAGAGTTTTCAAAAGCAATTAAGTCTAGCAGCTACACAGAATTTGTTATTTTCATTATATTTTAAATGAGTGGCTAAATTATATGTCATTTCATCATAAAGGCTGAAGTACAAGATCAGTAGGTTTGATATGAAGGCAGGTAGATGAATTGGGTGGACTTCCACCTTGGCTCCCCTCCATGCCATGGCACAGAAGGTACAGGATAATTCTCAGTCCAGTTGCCATCAGTCAGTACCAATTCAGGTGGTAGGAAAAGTAAGAACTTAATTGCCCATCAGAAATGACCCCAGTATATCTTTCCAATAACATCTCCCACTCTTACTTCCTTTCAAATCTTTATTTTATAAACAAGTATTGATCAAACTTGCCTTACCAAATCAGAATCTTGGGGGGGGGGGTGTGCTAGAAATCTGTATTAGTCATAGCAAGTGATTACAATGATCAGGCAAGTCAGGGAAATCCTATTATAGAACATTCAAACTACTCATCCTTCACCACAAATGACCTGCTTCTTGTCCCTTTTGTGTGTTTCTTCCATCTGCCCCGTGCCTCCCATCTCCGGCTGGTGACACACACTTCCCTATCCTTCAGGTCTCTGTTAAAATACCACCCAA
The DNA here is from genome assembly GCF_002201575.2 of Neomonachus schauinslandi. NCBI lineage: Eukaryota > Metazoa > Chordata > Mammalia > Carnivora > Phocidae > Neomonachus > Neomonachus schauinslandi. The sequence continues at coordinate 77,204,029 of NC_058403.1, forward strand.
TTCCACTACCCTGAACACTCTCATACATGTAGTTCTTATTTCCTCTATTGGAGAATGAGCTCTTAGAGATCGGAGATGGGGTGTGATTCATTCATCCGCTCATTCTTTCAATTAACAAATATTTATAAAGCATCTACCATATGCCAGGCACTTCTCTAGGCACTGGTGATGTGAAATGAACAAGACAAAGTTCCCTATTTTCATGGACATTCTGGCAAAGGTGTTGGCAGACTGTGGCCCGCAGACCAAACCTGGTTCACTGTATGTTTTTGTCAAATGGTACTGAAACATAGCCACACTCAATTATTTACATATTGCCTGTGACAGAGTTATGTATTTTACTCTTTACACTGTAATATTTATATTTACTTTATATTGTCAGATAGCAGAGTAAGTAGCTAAACAGAGACCATATGGACCTAAATATTTAGGTTACAATATTTACCATCTGTCCCGTTACAGAAAAGTTTGCTGACCCCTGTTCTAGTGTATCCTTCCCACATAGCACCATGCCTAGTTGACAGTAGGCAATTAATAGATGCTTAGAGAATAAAATAAAGGTGGAAAGTGAGAATAAGATCATATAAGGCAGGTCCTAAGGCAGAAACTCTTTCACCAGCCGCCATCTTGCACCTTAATTATGCAACACGAATTTTCACCCAGGATAGAATGGTATTAGCAATGCTACAGTTCAGCATGATTAAAAAGGGAGGGGGCAAGCTTTCAAACCTATGAAAAAGTTAAGGACATAAATTTGCTATGTCTTCAAAAATTGTTGCTATTTCAGGCTCATTTGTGACTGTAATAGCCTGCATGGCAAAAATACATTACAATAGCTTTCCTGCTGGCTTTCTAGAGCTTACAAAAGTTTGAGGAGAGTTGTTTACCTTATTTCATTGGTTTGTTTGCCTCCCTAAGATGCCCCTTGGGGAGGAGACCTTTGCATCTTTTGGATCAAGCTAATGAATAACTCCAGTTAAGTGGAACACAAACACACAGCTGTACCTGAGGAAAACCCCATTCTGTCAAATACCAAAGTCAAGTTTAGAGATTCAATCTTATAACCAGATCCTAAGAACTGTCTTCTTTATCATGTCTCCATGCAAACCCTCTCACCTTTCACGAAACGAACTGAATGATCTGAGAGCTGTGCTATGTGCAGGCTGCTTTTCAGAGGCTGAGTTACTATAAAACTGGAAGTGGAGAGCTGATCTACAGCTAAGATTTTACACGCATGGTGTGGTGTAGTTTACTGCAAAGAGTAACAGTTTCAGGGTCAAACAAGTCTTGATTTCACTGAAGCTTCGCGACTTGTTAACCATGTAAATTTGGGCAAATCATTTAGCCTCTACAAGTCTCTGCCTTACATTATGGGAATAACACAAGTTACATTATAGGGCTGATGTGAGAACTAAGTAAGACAGGTAAGTCCTAAGGATAGGTTAGTGCAAAGCAGCTTTCTCAGAATCAAAAGAAAACAGGTTTTCAGTAACAGTTGGTTCCTTTCCTCCCATTTTACCCAGTATCAAGTGCAACACTGGTCCCCACACCTCAAAAATACTTTTGTATAATATACCTAAAGTCCCTGAAAGTGTTACAATATTTTCTTTTACTCAATAAATTTGGAAAGATGGCATCTCTACATCTTTGACTTTTTCTTAGTCCAAACTCAAGAAAATTATTTTCCCTTCTGAATTTACTACTCAGAAGGGATATAATAGCTCTTGTTTATTCTATCTCCTGGTGACTGACTTCTAGCAAAATAGTAGTTGAAACAACATTCCCCAAAATGCATTATATTAACAGCATCCTGATGAGCATCACAGAGTGGGTTATCAGGTCAGTTCTGAACATCCCTCCAGATTTCCGAGTGAAACAAAAATGGTCAAGTTCTAGTCATTTTCATTTTCTGGGTCTGGTGCCCTTGGCCCCTGTGAACCCCTTTGTAAAACGCAACAAAGAAATTCATATGCTCCCATCAAAACAGTCTCCATTCATTTTACAGATAGATGTTGATAGGAGAGTCGATGGATGAGGGCAACAGATGAAGATGGAGAGAGATAAATGAGAGAGAAGGTGAGAATGGCCAGAGGATGGATGATTACACGGATGAGTGGATGGACAGGTGGGAGGAGGGATGGGCGGGCACATGGACAAATGGGGGGAAGGAACTCAGGCAGATGTACCTGGCAAAATGCTAAGCAGACACACAGAAACACACAAAAAAGAGGCAAAGACATAAATCCATGACAAAAAGATCAAGACTGAAATACCAGCACAATTCCGTCTCCTAGTCTACTGCTCCTTAAATCTCCATTTTAAAATATCCAAAGGCCTCTCTTCATCATCATGTCATCACATCCCAAAATGCGGTAACTGTAGTATTATATATGTGCCCAGCAACAGAAAATGAATCCTTTGGGCAAAACAAATTTACCACATCCTCCAGAAGGCATAAAGCAACTTATCGAATGCAGTGCATTCGTGAAACGAACCATATTATTTTTCAATGTTTCTGTAATTAACGTATGTTAATTAAGAGAACTTGGCCTCATAGATTGGGTTGCAGTCAGAATTTTCCCTAAATTAACAATTCCACAAGTCTAACTTTACCTTGACTGAGATCTTAACTAAAAGTATTGCTCAACTGCAGCCTAATACATTTTAATTTAGGATGAAATAAAAGATGCCCAATTCCTCTACTGCAAAAACAGTGTTGACTGCCTCTGCCTTGTTTTACAGCAAGTTCTCTTCCTGGTAAATAGGAAGCACTGTTTACTGTGCATTGGAAAAATGGAAACAATGGTCAAATATATCACAAGACATGCAAATGCATTACTCATATAAGACGGATATGATATAATGATTAAAATGTATACTTCTGAAGGGTGTTCAATGACATTGGAAAATGTTTACAATATAATATTATATAAAGAAAACATGTAAAAATAAATACATATAACACGACCCCCCTTTAAAAAAAGAATAGTGTGGAGATATGTATAAAATATAGAACAGCAGTTATCTTGGATGGTGAGTATGGGTGAAGTTTCTTCTCCCTACTTTTTGACATCTTCATTTTCTAAAATGAGTATACTTAACTTACAATTGAAAAAGAATGGTTATTTTGTTTTAAGAAAAAGACCAGCACCTGTGCTAAGAAAACAAATGAGAATAGTTTTTTTTTTTTTCCATTTACAGAGTATTTTCCTATGCATGAACTCATCTCATCCATTCAACAACTCCAAGAGATGGGTTTGAGGATCCCCACCGACAAGCAGGCACTCAAGCTCATATAGTGAAATGGGACAGCTAACGTGACTCAAAGTTTCCTGATGCTCTACAGCCTTCTTTACAATGACCATTCATTTACTGAAGGAAAAAATTTGGTCTCTGGGTTGTTGGTTGTTTTTTTTTTCTTTTTCCCTAATGGGGGCTCCAAAACTCTTGTGCTCTAAAACTACCCCGAGTACAGACATCACATCTTATCCCAAAAAACAAACAACAGAAAAAAAGAAAGAAAGAAAAGGACAGGACAGGACAGGACAGGACAGGACAGGACAGGACAGGAAAGGAAAGGAAAGGAAAGGAAAGGAAAGGAAAGGAAAGGAAACAAAAGAAAAGAAAACCTACATACAACACACCTGGGCCCCTTAGTGCCTTCTCCACAATGAGAGGGAAAGACCCTGTTCGAGAACAACAAAATTTCCCACTGTTGCTCTTTTCATAAATGTATAAAGCCAATTATCCTAAGGGGACCAGTCTAATCTACTAAGGAGATGTCCGGGCACCATTTTTAAAAAGACAAAGTCTGACCTAGATAAGGAAATCCGAGACAAAGGTTCAAAAGCTGCTTCAGGCGACAGAATGCTGAGGGAGATTTAGTGTCAGCATGGAAGAAGCACCACAGCTCAAATCTAGCTGGTCTTGAGATGACTCACCGGTACGGCTGTGACACCTTCCTGCCCCGTTCATCAGACAGGTTTTTCCATTAGAATTTACTGACTGTGTGCTCCCCAGTGAGGTGGTAAGATCAGTTCTGCAGTTTTAAAATGGGGAAGATATGACTGAGAAGTCGTAACACCAATTCCACTTTGTACACTCAGAAAAGCCCGAGGAGAGGGTAACCTCAGCTGGAGGAACACTGGCCTCCCCTTCACCTCCACCTGTGAGCAAACTCACCAAAATCTATTAACTCACAGTTAACGGAGTTAACGGAGTCTGACAAAATCTGGTACATTACTAAAGGTAGAAGACAGATTAATTATGTAGGGAATATGTAGAGGGAAATGCTGGGCCTGCGTAGGGCCTGGGGCAAGAAAAGAAGGTGAGTCTTTGTGGAAAGGTTGGAACCTACAGGATAAAATGACTGGCCTCACTTTGGTGGGGCTGAGTGAAGAACGCCTGCCCTCAGTCCCCCTCCTGTGGAAACTTCTACAACGGAACCCATAGTCACATACATGTAGGAACAAGTGTTGTTGGGCAGAATAAATACTCATTATGGGAATGAGCCTGGAGAATAAAAGAAGCAGATGGTCAGGACATTGAGCCTTTGTTCCCTTGCAGCATCATCCAGCTTCCTCTCCAGCTGAGGCCATAGCCTTTTAGAAACCTTCTCACTCTCTTTCATGCCCTCAGTGTGGCTTTCTCATCCTGGAACCAATGGATGAAGTGTCTTTTAAACAGCTTTAGCTCTAAGCACTGCATGCCATAAGTAAACTGGTAATGGTAGATTTTAATAAGCAGGGGTGCCCATCTGGTTACCCAGAAAGGTTTTCAAAATGCAAATGCCCAGGCCCACAGCCAGAGATTTAGGGATGCACACTGAAAATCTGAATTCTGGTAGAATTGCCCTAACTGATGCCGATCCACGAACTCAGTTGGGAAACTGCAGCTGTTTGGAGCAATCATCAACTTGGGTACCCGAGAGCACTTGGGGTACCTGGGCAAGAGTGCCCAGGAGGATCAAGTGGCCAGTAGATAACCTGTGCTCATGGTGGACAAAAGGAAAGGAGACCAGGGAGCAACTGGGGGGACCGTGAGGTTTCCCAAGGCACCAGAAAGTGGCCTCCAAGAGAAGAGCAGTGTCATCTGTCAAATATCTCCAGAAAAGAGGATCCACTTTAGGAGCCCAGGAATGAGGGGAAATTGGGGCAGGATTTAGGTTTGGCAGGGACAGGTTTGCAAAAAAGGAATTCACCTTAGGAAGGCTAGTTAGGGGTGCCTGGGTGGCTCAGTGGTTAAGCGTCTGCCTTTGGCTCAGGTCATGGTCCCAGGGTCCTGGAATCAAGCCCTGCATCGGGCTCCCTGCTCAGTGGGAAGCCTGCTTCTCCCTCTCCCTCTCCCACTCCCCCTGCTTGTGTTCCCTTTCTCTCTGTCAAATAAATAAATAAAAATCTTTAAAAAACAAAAAATAATAAAAATTTTAAAAATTTTAAAATTAAAAAAAAAAGAAAGCCTAGGTAATCAATCTACACAATACATGCAGTTTGTGATCTTGAAAAAATATGACAGGAGGTAAAGGTAGTAAGCATATCCGCTGCATAGTGCTTTCACATTGTTGAAACAACAGGCTCTGGATAAAGCCTGAATTGGAAGGAATTTGTCACAGGCCCCCAAATCAAAGATGTATAATCCATCATGGCTACTAAATTGCTATGACAAATCTCCTCAGCTACACAAGGTAGAGAGTTTAACTAGTTACATCTCCCTGATTTCTTTGGATGTCGAAACCAAGTGTAATTCAGTCATCTTATGAATCCCTTAAAGCAATTCCTATTTCACTTAAATATGAAATACCCAATATAAAACAAAGGAATAAGGTAGTTAATGAAACTTGGTCCAGGTGTCCTTAGATAATGATCTTTATATCTGTTTACTGTTTCTTCATCTGTAAAATGAAATATACTTCTCAGCAGTATATAAAAAAATAAGGTTCTAGAGAGTTCTCAAATAATGAAACACCTAGCTCTAATTGCTAAGTTAACTACTGACCTACATTTTTAAAACCTAATATACATTCCTTTGTTTTCTAGAAGCAACATATAGTTCCTAATTTACATCATCAACCTATTCGATTCCTGATCTGCAAGAATCCCTTCTGCTTTATCCAAAATCCAAACATGGAATTAATCTATTTGATGAGACTCTCCCACCTCTGTTATCATGATGGAATTTAGGCCTTCACTTCATAGATTTCTTTATCCTGTAACATTCTCTAAGAAGTCTGGGAGGGAAGCAAAGAGTCCACTGTTCACATGTGGTTGCTATTTCTGAAATGGGGGCTGATTCTTGCACCACAGACCTCGACAACATTACACAAGACCTGCTTACTCCAGGCTGAGTTATCTAAGCGTGTCCTTCAAGCAGATTAAGCAGCCTGAATTACAGACTGCATAACAGCATTCTCTGCTCAAAAAACTGTCCCTCCTTCCCACACTATGGCCCTGTCCTACCCATTTTTCCCCTGAAGGAACCACGTTGGGATGTGGGTGAGAGTTGGGGGCACGAAGCCTTGTGTTAGCAGAGCTTTCTACCTCCCTTTTTGCCTAGTCAAGCAGGCCTCCCCTCCGCCTGCCTGGTCTTCAGTGGAGGAATGAGTGAGTTACCCCACCATTCAGTTTAGAGAAGGAACAGGACATGGGCCACTCTGCCCCTTTCCCCCAAGGCTTGGGATTTACCTGACTGCTGGAAGCATACACTCCCTGCTGCTCAAGGTCGGGGATTTTATAGGCATTGTCCCCGAATGGGGAGCTGTCACATGCAGGGGTTATCTGAAGGAAGAAGGAAACTCTGATTCAGGGATGCTGCAGGCGTAAAGCCCATTATACAATCTTGTCTTTATCTCCAGCTTCCTGACCAATGCACTACTTTCAACTAGGTTCTAGATGGTACAAAAGAACAGGAGGCAAAGCAGCAAAGGCAGCTGGGACTGAGGCTCAGGGGCCAAGGCGGAGGCTAAGTTCAGTCTCCATTAGTCTCCTCAGGCCCCGACATATCACCTACTCCAACCACACTGATGGCACCCTACGTGCAAGTGCGCACGGGGCCTCGTGCTTTTCATTCCTCCTCAGACTACCTTCCCAAACCCTTACCTGGCCCTGCCCTGACCCCCAGCCTTCTCCGATGTAGCCAACCTCAGGGATCTCTTCATTCTCTGTGCATTATCTCTTCCGAGCTTTTGGTCTTTGACACTCTGTAATTACAAAGGCATTTTTAAGTATAAGACATACCTCTAGGAGGGTCTAAGTTCCTTCATTGACGAGAGCTGAGTGCCCTTCATCTCCATGGCCTCATTCTTTGGCGCAGGTTACCTAATGTTTATTGAAAACTTACTATTCACCAGGCATGAAACTAAGGGTATTATACATTATCTCGTTTAATGAATAGATACAGGAAGTGGATACCGTTATTCTCTAGAAGGAACAGGATCTATGCTCAAAAAGGCTCACCCTTCTAAGCGCATCTTGCCGTCTCTGGTATAACTATAGGGATTCTTGTAGAGGTGAGGCAGAAGAGCAGACAGGGACAGGAAGTGAGAACCAGGGGGCCAAGTTTAGCTCAAAACCATGGGTTCTGCCCTCACTACCTTGATGTTCAGCAATATAGCCCCTGGGTTTAAGGAGAAAAAGAATTCTCACTTTAAAAAAAAAAAGAAGAAGAAGATGGAGAAAATAAAAGTCCATATGTCATTGCTCCACAAAAGGCCTCATTGCTCAAAGTGAGCAAGTCTCCCCCCATCCCCAATCCTTGCTCTGAAAACAAGAGGCCTGGATGACTGTGGCTGTGTCACTAAATTCATAACAAGCACGAAGACTGCTAGAACTGGAAGGCCCAGACCAGACCCGCTCAAATATAGCTGGAAGCTTTCTAGTAACTCCAACCGTGCATGGGGGATGAGCTGCTCAGAGAAGTGAGTCACTTACTGGAATCTGTGCTGCCTGCATTACTCAGCTGATATTAATACACCCACTTGTTCATTAAAGTTTAATTGGAGTTCATGTAAATTGGTTTCACCGGATACTTAATCAAAGCAAAGTGTTTGTGTATGAACTGTTCCCATACAAAGCTAGAAAGCGCCCCTTCCCTCCAGCATCTCCGCACATCCACTGGCTACTCTTCTAACTCGGTTAACACAGTAAGTTAGTCCAAGAGGGGGGTAATAGTGATCTTGAAGGAGGAGGGGGAAAAGCTGTCCAGACAAACACAAAACTAGCGTAAATGAAAAATGCTCAGTGAGGCACAGCCGTTGTTTCCCTAACTCATCAGCAGCAGCCTGACCTCGGACAGGACTCAAATTCCTACTCCCATATAGGATCTTATTCCTGCCTGGGGTTCGTTATCAAAGCTACACGGCTCCTTCATTTCCCTGGGCACCTGTCTTCCAGGCATACGTCTTTATTTTTAAAATGGGTGGATAAGGAAATTAACCATCATTCAACATAATCACACATTTCTCTTGTACTGACAAGCAAACCATGAACACAATCCCAAACGCCTATTTATACAATCAGGGCTGTCAGTACTCTGTTATTTCTTATCGGATATCTCACTAATCAACATTTCTGGAAGTATAAAATTTTAAAGCTCCTGAAAAGATTGTGCATGGTTGGGGGGGGAGCGGGGACAGATTTCCAGTTTGGGAGCCCTGGGTGTTACCAAGTTTTCCTTAGGCGTGGTCACCATTGTTAAGGAAGCATGACTTCTGGGCCCTAAAGAAATCAAAATGAGTTAAAAACTCGACCCTCACTATTTGATTCACTGAAGCAACCCTCAGGGATTGTAGATTGAAAAGCAATCTACTTACTTTTTAACAGGTTTAACTGAGATACCATTCACAAGCCATACCATTCACCCATTTAAAATCTGTAATTCAGTTTTAGTATACATATTCACAGAGTTGTACAATGATTACCACAATGTAATGTAAGAACATTTTTTATTGCCCCAAAAAGAAATTCATACTCATTAGAAGTCTCTCCCTATGCCCCATGCCACCCCTGCTGACAAACACTCATCTACTTTCTGTCTCTATAAACCCTATGGATTAGCCTATTATGGACATTTCATATAACTGGGATCGTATAATATGTGGTCTTCGGTAACTGGTAAATGGTCTTTTACTTACCATAATGTTTTCAAGATTCATTCATCTGATAGTTTATGTATCAGGACTTCACTCCTTTTTATCACTGAATAATATTCTGTTTTACAGACACTACATTTCGCTTATCCATTCAGCAATCTACCTTCTTTTTTTTTAAAGATTTTATTTATTTATTTGAGACAGAGAATGAGAGACAGAGAGCATGAGAGGGAGGAGGGTCAGAGGGAGAAGCAGACTCCCTGCCGAGCAGGGAGCCCGATGCGGGACTCGATCCCGGGACTCCAGGATCATGACCTGAGCCGAAGGCAGTCGCTTAACCAACTGAGCCACCCAGGCGCCCAGCAATCTACCTTCTAAAACTAAAACAGACCCCCATCTACATCAGAATAGCGAATTACTTAGCACTCCGTTTGACAGGTCATCTTCTCATTCTCTCAATGACCCACTCAAGATTATCCCTTCACACATGTCAAGAAAATGACCCCCTGGAAGGAACTTCTTAAATGTGGCAGGAGTTGGCAGAGCCTTGTAGCATAAGCCATTCTGCATGGAAAACTCATCAGGACCACCCACCTGTGCACTGTTTCACTGTTCGGGAGGTGTTCTCACTGACATGATACAGCTAGATTGTGGCTCCCTCAGGAAGGAGCTACCTGTATCTCTTGACTTCCCCGAGGCTCCAAGCAAAGCATGGAATGTACTAAGGTGCAAGACTCATGACTGTCTCTCTTGCAAGAAAAACCACCTTTTTCAGCTTCTTCAGATATGACCCCACTACATAGTAATAAGCACCTACTATGTGCCAGGCACACTCATGGTGATTAATAAGATATGACACCTGCTTTCCAGGAGTTCAGAATCTAGCAGAAAAGACCAACACACAAAGGACAGATTCATGTCAGATTAAACAGAATTAAAGGTGGGAGAGAAACTCAGAGAAGGAAACCTTCGGCTTGTTCTGTCTTACTTGCTGTGCTAGTGATTTCATTGCTAACCTTGTGGGAGCTAATTATTATATGACAAGCTGGGGTATAAATCAGAGCCAATTTCAGCACCCCCATCAGTAACATTACCGGATCAGATTCCTAGACTTAGGAAACCATCAGCGATGGGAAGTAAACAGTCATCTTCCAAACCGAAACTTTCTGCCTTCTTCTTAAGTGGCCAAGACAGTCTCAGGAAGCTGGCAACTCACTCAAAAGTTGCCATCTAAGAAACCATGTAGTGTGCAGCAAAGTAGTAGGTTTCCAAAATACATGTATTCTAACCCATACTCCAATACATGAGGCTAATAATACAGCCCTGGACTTATTTGTTGCCATGTGTCTGAGGGATACAAGGACATTTGCCAAAGAAAACTCAGTCCTTCCCACCTCCCAAGTAAGGGTCGCACTGACTCCGAGTCTTTACGAAACTCAAGACCATCTTCCATTACTCTGTTCTGTATTCAGAGAACACACTCGAGCTTCCAGATAAAAGCACCTCCCAATCAAAACTAAAAGTCCAACTCATGCTTCTGTTTTTTGGAGTGTAGACTGGTTGAACCCTTTTGGATCCAACTCATGGAACAGATTAGGTTTTCAAGTAAACCAAATACAACTGATCTACTTAATGAAAGTTTTCTTCACTTAAAACTTCTACCAGCATGAAACCCTCTGGAATATACTGATCGAGTTTGCACATCAGTATAAGTATTCCTCTTTAAATTCCCACAGCAAGTTCTCACATCCTGTTTCCTAATTAACTCATGCAAAAGAAGACTTCTACCTTCACCTCTCCTGTTCATTAAAGCAAGTTTCAGGAAATACTTTAACATTTGATTTCTGAAAAGCACATGCTGGTTTACAAGAAATCCTAGAGATTCACTGCTATTTATACTTGGGGAGAAACAAGTCATAACAAATCATAGTTAACTTTTTAACCAAAAGAAAAAAGAAAAAGAAAGGCAATTTTTTTTAGATTTATTACATCTCTATCCAACCTGGGTAGTGCTGGGTAAGAATGACCTCATTACACTCAAATCAGGGTGGTGAAGCAGAAAGCACCCCAGAGTTAGAGATTCAGGGTTTGCATCCACCATTGCTTTACGATAACTCACTCCATCTCCCTGAACCTTGGCTACATCATCTCTAAAAGAAAAACAATAAGCTCTGCCTTGCCTACTTCATAGGGATGCCATAAGATGCACATAAGAAAATGTGTTTTCAATGGCTTTGAGAACTACAAAGCTCCACATACAATGTAAGGTATTATCTTAGCGTCCTTTCCTATAAAGACATTTTTAAATGACATGAACAAACACTTTTGCCTTTCTGTTTCTATTTTGAATAAGCCAAAGAAACACCCCCAAAATTAACCCTACCAATTCCTGGAAGCTTCACACACGCACGCACGCACGCACACATGCACCCTTTGTAAGGGAAAGTGCTGCTTAGAACAACAAGCCCAAGAAAGCACAAATCCTGAAGAATCTTCTGCCTTAGAGATATCCTCAGTAGCATGACTTTAACATTAAGTGTCTTTCAGTATCTTCTGAAGGTGGGCAAAATATATTAAGAGTGTATCACCTTCCAGGGGCACCTGGGTGGCTCAGTCAGTTAAGCTTCTGGCTATGGCTCAGGTCACGGTCTCAGGGTCCTGGGATGGAGCCCCATGTCTGGCTTCCCCTCCTCAGCTCCTCCTCCCCACTCATGCTCTCTCTTTCTCTCTCTCTCTCTCTGTCTCTCTCAAATAAATAAATAAAAATCTTTTTTAAAAAAAAGTATATCACCTTTCAAAAAGTGGTACACAAAACTCCCACTCACCTCCTTCGGGTGCAGGAGAAATGGTCTCAGGAAGAGCAGCCGCAATATATCGACGCTTTCTACAGAGAAGGAACATGGGGGACAGCTCTGAGGACAGGAGCCAGACACATGCAGATTGAGGGAGGCCAGAACCTGTCTGTATGACATGGGGAAAATAGCCCCTACCAGCCATCCTTTACCAGCAAAGTGACCCTTGGTAGCTCCATGGCAACTCTCCAGGAAGCAGCTAATCAAGGGCGTGGACGCATTCCACTCCCACGCACACTCTGCCATCTGAAGTTTACCATCCCAACTACCATCTGCAGATAAGCAAAGGTCAAGGGCAGAGAAGCCAAGAACTTGTCCAAGGTCATTAGTGGCCACGCAAGTGCAACTCCTATGTCCCAGGCTACACTGGTTCCCTGTCCTTGAGTAAAGGGTCCGGGGTCCTAAAACAGTCCTGAACTGTTCACTCTGCCCCTGTCTCTTTCACCATTGCAGTGTGATAGGATCGCAAGAGCTAACACTTACATAGAATTATGTATATTTAATAATAAGACTTAACACTTACAGAGGGCTTGCTATGCCATGCACTGTTCTACATGCATTACGTTCACTCTTTTAACTTATTTTTTAACTTATTTAACCCTTGCGAGGACCCTGTGAGGTAAGTCTCTATTACAGACGAGGAAATTAGAGCACACAGAGAGGAAGCCATTTGCCCAAGGTCATACAATATGATGTGGTGTGGAATGACAGATTTAAGCCCAGGCGATCCGTCTGGGCAGCCGTTCCTACCCAGTACATCACACACTGCCTCTTCGTGGGCACTCCCAACGCTGGCTGAACACCCACCATGAACTGGACACCTTCGGAGACTCTCCCATACATTTTCTAATTTATTCTCACAATGTCACTGGGAGAGAGATTTTATCATCCCTAACTCCGAGGAAGACACTGAGACCCCAAGAGGTCATTTAACCAACGTTTTTACAAACACTAAGAAACACACAAGGATTTGTCCAGTTTCAAGTTCAGTGCTCTTTATGAACATCTAGGTTCTACACCAGCCCTGACATCAAGAAACTCCACAGCCTTCTACTCATCATTAGCATGGTCTACCTACCTGTTCATTCATTTCTTGCCAAGCGGTGCAATAGAAAGAACCTGGATTGAGGAGACAGGAGAACCAGAGAGGTTCCACCACTTGCTAGCTGTGTGACTTGGATAAATTACCTAGCCTCTCTGAGCCTCAGTTTCCTCATCTAACCAATGAAAACAATGCTAATAGTGCCTGCCATCATCTCATGAAATTGTTATAAAAATTAAATGAGATGAGGCACTTAAAACACTAGAACAATGACGGGTACATAATTAAGTGCTCAACAAAAATTAATCCAATAAATAACTGAAGGAAACATTAAGATTAAATGGGACAATCTGAGAAAAATTCCTATTTCGGTTCCTGTCATATAACAGCTGCTCAAAAACAAAAAACGCCATTCATTTATTGTTAATATCCTAATAGCCTAAATATGTCCCGAGTCTCACAACCCTATAGCCACACAGCACCTTGCACACTCGGGACGTTCAGAGGCAATGATTATATGCTCTTTCTCTGAACTAGGAAGGAAAGAAAATCTAGGATTATCTAAGATGCTTCTCTGAAAGTTTGGGAGCTTCAGGTACCCGTTCTCACCCCAAATTTTATCTTCAGTTTAAAAATTATTAGCCATAATTGAAGCCTAAGACATGCTAAGAAGCCACAATTTAATGTTATAATTTATTTCCGATACATTCCACAACAAATAAAGAAAAATGATTTCCCAGTCTCCACACTTTTAAATCTTATCTCTGTCTTCTCTACAAAGACTGCCAAGTTACTTATAAAATCATTTATTTTGTACCAGGTCCTTCACAGATGGTAATCCCAAGTGCTTTCCTGAGTTAGTCACTAGCGAGAGAAAGAGAATGGGAGAGACAGGGATTGTAAATGCAAGCAATGGAAGACACCTGTTATCAAGAGAAAATTCACATGGCAGAATTGCTTTAACCAGGACATCAAAGGAAAAACAGCTGCAAGCATACATCATTAAATCTGGGGAAAAATTTGCCTGTGTGTGTACAGATGTGTGTGTGAACAGGTGTGTATATGAATGGGTGTGTGTGTATGTTGTGCATGTGTGCAGGTGTGTGCACATATAGATGTGTGTGGGCAGGTGCATGTATGTACAGATGTGTGTGTGTGTGTGTGTGCAGGTGGGTGCATGTATGGACATGTGTGTGTCTTTAGAGGTGTACACACGCACACATGTGCACATATGGAAAAGAGCTGGAATGAAACCACCCCCCACAGAGCAGGAGAAAGAGCACCCACACGAGGATGTTTGGGCAACAGTGCGAAGGGTTACAATGCTGAGCCGGGCCTGAGGGCTGAAAGACTGGGTTTCACAGCTGGGCTCTGCCATTCAACTGCCTCATCTGGAACAGGGCATTTCAGCTCTTCTATTCTCAGAATGGAGCCTTCCCAGGATTGGTGTGAGACGTGAGCAACAAAAGAGCCCTGAGAGCGATTTAGAAACCTACGTGAACACAAACGGGCACTTATGCCCGTTTATTCCAATGCCAAGGAGAGTGACTTTTTGAGCCAATGAGCCTCACAAGTGGAGTCTATTCCTATCACAGGCTGCTTTCAGCAAAGGAAGAAGGGATGCGGACAATGTTCCAAAGAGGCAATGCTTTTTAATTCTGTATTATTTCCAAAACAAAAAAGTAAAATCTCCCCCATCCTTTTGTTTTTCCAAATAAAAATAAATTATAACCCTAACTTGATAATAAATGCAGGCTGGAGCTGTCCTTAAGTAAAAGCTTTTGATAACAAATTGCCTGCACTAACTGCTATTTTATTGCTGAATTTTTTATTGTTGCTTAAGCACAGCAATTATGCTAATAAGCCTGGGAGGATGGTACATCGAGTATTGAATCTGACAGATAAAATACTCAATAAAATGCTAATCTCACCTGAAAATTGGAATCAGACAGCCTTATTAGTATTTATGGATATGGCATCTTAAACGTGTTTTTTTTAAAGATGAATATATATGAAATCAATGTTGTCTCCTAATACAGCCTGCCATGTCTAGGCTTTTTTGTGCTTTAAAGTCAAGGTGACAATTACTTATTGCCTCAGCTTTGCTTCTTGACAGAGAAACGAGAACTTACAGCCACATCAAGAACCAGGCGATAAAATCTTTTTCTTCCTTCACCCACCTCCTTCCCTCCCTCTCCGCCCACCCCACCTAATCCCCCCAAAACAGGGAAGATACGAACTGTGTCGGAGAGAGAAGAGAAGGCAGATTTGACAGCAACAAGAACCATTTGTCAAACCATCTGGCTCCTCCCCACACCTGACAGGAGGGAAGAGTGACGCCTCAGAAAGAGCAGGGACTGGAGCATCCAGAGAACCAACTTCTCGTGTTCGTTTTTGCCATTTCCTCAATGAGGGGCCTTGCCGGGCCTCGGTTTCTTAAACAGGGACCTTCTGGAGCCCAACAATCAAGTCTCCATACCTTGTTTTACATAAAAAAGGGGAGACCAAAGCCCCTGTGTCTAGAAGAACTGAGTATCATAAGCCAAGGTAGAGATAAGGCAGGTGGGAACCTGAAATCCTTGACCTTGTGCTTTGATGTACATTGTCCGCTCTTACCTTGTATTCCCAATATATATTTGAAATGGTCCAGGTTTAAATTCAGAGACCTCAGATGCCAAGTATAAAAAGACTGGACTGTTGACCAACTGTCCTTGGGAATTTAACTGGTTTTCTTTTTTTACTCTATGTGGGAGCAAAGAAGAGAAGTCAGCTGCCTGTCTTAAGTGCAGACATCTAAATACTGCGATATTATTTACCAAAAAAAAGTCCTCTGTCCTTTGATTTCCATACGAATACTCTGAATCAGTAAGAGAGAAAACCCTATTCTATGGGCAAAGCAATTAAGGATCAGAGAGAGTTTTCTCATCCATACAGAGTACATGACTTAGGGGTCAGGATGAGCAGTTGTGCCTTCTGACTAATTCCAGCACACCACACGTCCTCTGGGTCATGGGCCCATTGACTCACCCAAAACCCAAATACCCAAGTAACTAGTCACTGCTGGACAAGCATGGAGGTAAATGGGAACCTCAACACACTCAGCAGTAGCCACACCAGAGAACTCTCCCACCCCTGTCACGGCTTCAAAGAGCTGAAGCCCTTCCAGAAGCTTCTGTCTCCCTCTGGGTAGGTCTGAGGAAGGGACAAGTCAGGCTCACACTGCAGAGTGGAATCTGGCATGCTGTGAAAAACCAGGCAGAGGTCCCAGACCTTGAAAAGTCACTTCCCACTCTCTAAGGCCCCATTTCTGCCTCTGTACCAGTTTACCTTTTCAAGACCAAAGAGGTCTGTTGGCCACGACCCCGGAAGAGGGGAGAAGAGAGAGAAAATGGGCTTCCAAAATACAAAGAGTTCAACGGAACTTACAAAGGATCTTCATATCCCTTTCTTCACTGAACCCTCATAATGCAGGTGAAGCTAAGCTGTTTCCTTCTTTTGCAGATGAACAAATAAAGGCCTAGGTGTTCAGAAATTCTCCCAAGGTAACACAGGAGCTAGGAGATCCTCCCACCCATAGCTGGGGCTTGGGGGACCGCCGGTAGGGTGGCTGGCCCAGGCAGGGGGGGACCAAGCAGTCAGCAGATTCTACAGTCATTTACAACCATGTTCCAAGCCTCCCTTGCCCACCCCCACAAAGACAAGCCTGGCCTTCCCTACTCTTGAGAGATACGCACCACCATGCTGACCAATTCCCCACCTCCCACTACTGTGTCACACGCACAGAAATGGGACCCAAGGCCAGATATCCCTTTACCTTTATCGTACCATGCCCAACACCGCAATTTGCAAAGCACCGCCGCAACAAATTTATCAAGTAGAAATCATTACCCCCCACTTTACAGGAGGAAAAAGCCAAGGCACTAAGAAGTACTTCCACTTGCCCAGTTCTAGCAGGGCTAACACTCAGACCCAGGCCCCTAGCCCCGACCGCCTTCTTCTTTCGACTTGCTTCTGATGCCCCTGATTCGTTGGGGCCACCATGTCTTTAGTAAACAACCAAAGCAGAAGGTCCCCTCCAAACAGAGACATCTCCCAGCAGAGTAACGATTCGAGTCATACTTCGAGGAATAACTTCTGGGAAAGCAGAGGAGGTGATGCTATCAAACAGTGAAACTTAAAACTCCTACTCATGACCTGCCTGGGGTGGGGGGGGAGCAGGAAATGGGGCCAAGGTTCTTTCCCTTACAGGCTCCCCCTGCCCATTTCAGTCACTCTCGGTCATTACTGAAGTCAGCACTTTAAGCAAATGAATGATGTTTCCTAGCTGTATGGCCTTGGGTAAGTCCCCGACCTCTTTGGTCCTGTTACTGATACACATTCATGCACACACATGTGCACACACACATGCACACACTCTCACACACACACACGAGACCATCCCTTCATTTACCTGGAGAGATGGTGACTGCAGAAAGCCCCTATCTTTCTTACCCTGCAAAGCACTGCAGCTACACCCTAGCAGTTCATGGGTTCAGGTAGTGCCCTCCAGCCTCCGCACCCAGTGCTCTGAGCAGACACCTCCACCTCTGCCTTGGGCCTCCAACTGCCCATCCCCCTTCTTCTACTCTGCCCCTCCCGCCAGCCCCACTTCTTCATCCTCACCTGCCACTTGCCACGGTCCTGGGTTAGGCCTGGCCTCCTCCACACTGGACAGGTACCCACTCTTCTCTCCATCACCAATCTCAATCTTCCCATCCCCTCCCATCCTAAAGCCATCTTTCTCTAGGTCCACCACAGAGCACATCATCATTCCAGAGAAGCTGGGGGCAGTGATGAGCATCAAGCCTTGGGACAGATACTGAGACACACAACTGTGGTAGGCCTTTTACAAACATTCTCTAATCTTTGTAACTTAGCAGGCAAGGTATTGTTTAACCGAAAATAAAACCCATTTAAACTGGGACTCAAACAGGCTTGGTAACTCAGTGTCACTGAAGTCCTATAAATCATCCTAATAACAATGGCCGTTGGGAGCCCGGCCACATCTATACAACTTCATTGAGATACTCTATTGTGGAAATGTGTCAGGTGTTCTGCCAGAAGCTTCCCCTAAATAATCTCGGTTCATTTCTCTAAGAACCCTTCCTAATAATTGTTAGTGTCCCATTTCACAGGTGTGGAAACACACAGCATGTCTCTGGCAGATCAGGACCAGAACCAGGGGTCCTCAGTGTGCTCTTTTTCCCTCTCCTCTGCATCGTGCACCTTATTGCACCTAAAGTCCTATCCACGGTGCGGTAAATGTAGAGTTTTCCTGTGCATGAGTCACTGGAAGCAACATTCAGCAGTACATGCAGAGTCTGAACTGCTAGTCAGGGAAAGATGCTTTATAAGCAGCAGTTAAGATCCCACAGTGAGGGTGGGAAGTGGATTTGTCAAGCACACCACGTGAGCACAGCCTGACCCTGGACTGTTCCCAAAGGTCCGAGTCACAAAACGAGGCTGGATTTTCACTCCGTCTCATAAAGGCCGCAAAGTCTTCCTCAAGAAAGTTCATAATCAAAATCAGCAATTCAGAGGTCCTCACATAAACCACTCCCTCCTCTTCAGAAGGTGAGCTTTTCCAATAGGAGAAAGGTTGATCTTCCAGAACTTGAGGGCTAGGAGAAGAGATTCTGACTTAATCTCTCTGGGAATGTCACCAGCATCTTCACCAGGCCCCACCCGGCCTCTGCCTCTAGAGACGCCAGGATGCAGAAGGAGCCCAGGGGAAAGCTGAAGAGTTGCTCATAAAAGCGACATGCCCCAGGGGCCCTTCTAGTTCCTGGGCTTAACTGTAGTTAGCTTTCCAACCCCTCAGACCGCCTTAGTACTCCAACTCAACACATATTTATGATATTCCTAAAATTGCCAGCCATTGAGCTGGGCTCCAAAGGCAGAGATGCTTGCCCTCTGGAAATCAAAGCTTAGAAGCAGATGCCACTCATTCAAATCCAAGGTGGTCTATGAAAATGTTACTGAAAGTATGAACCAGGGGATAGGGAATATAGGAGCAGGGAGACTGATTCCAAGTGGGAAAGCTGATGTTTCTGATGAGGTAGAATTTGAGCTAAGTATGGAGGGAGGTGCCCAGCAGAGCCAGCCATGCAAGATGGCCCTCCCCATGGGGTGGAGGGCATGAGCCTGAGGTGGATAGGGAGGAGTCAGGGAGCCCGCAGAAAGGTAGCCGGAAGCCAGAATGGGTGGGGCCCCGCAGAAGGATGTCACTTATGTTAAGGACATGCGGAGGCCAGAACAACACATGGCAAGTCTCATGACAGAGCCTCTGAGCTCACTGCACTCAGGGGCAGCCCACCAAAATAAAACCTACTCCTCCATAAGCCTAAGGAACATGCATAGTATGCAAGCCAACTTATCACCCTGCATACAGGACAGAAAACTACATAAGACATGGACCACCCCTGCCCCAACGTGGCCTCTTGAGGCTGGACAACGGTATCACAACCTCCAGTGTAAAAGACAAGGAAACAAGCCCAAGAAAGCATATTGGTGGAAACCTGACAATTCGGAGCTGGCCCTCGGTAGCTGGGGCCTGACTCTCCAAAGGCCTGTCGCATAGTCACTAAGACCCAATTTAAGCTAAAGACAAGAAAGAAAGGAAGGCAGGATAGGGAAGTAGATGGCAAGGGAGGGAGGGAAGGAAGGAAGAAAAGAAGGGGAACAGATGGGAAAGGAAGGGAAGGGGAGGTACGAGGGCGGAATGTACAAAGGGAGAAAGAAAGAAAAGTCTCCCGAGGGCCACAGTGAGAAGGGAAAACAGTACAAGGATGATTTCCCTGCTAGTCAGGTAGAAGGACGATTAAATGTAAATCAAATGTGGGACTGCAGCTCTGCCTATGGGTAGAAGGACGATTAAATGTAAATCAAATGTGGGACTGCAGCTTCAAGTGTCTGTTTTTCTTTTGAGAGTCTGGGTATTTTAGGAAAGAACGAAGAATGTAAACTTTGTAAAAATAACTTTTGAAGTTTTTTTAACCAAAAAATAAATATGTATTTACAGAAATAGAAATCTATGGGGGGGGGGAGCTAAACACATAGCAATTTTAGTGATGGTTACTTCTTGGGAGAGAAAAAAGGATGGGGGAGTGGGACGGGGGTTGGTAAGTTGCAAAAAACGGTCTCAAACTCTCCCTGTCTCTGCATCCTCACCCTTGCAATATAATTTTGAAGGTTGTCCTATCAAAAAAATGGACTCTTTCCCTACCCATGTTACTAAAATATGTGCATTCGTTCATGGATCCACAAATTCACCCACTGCCTATTTCATAATCCAGCTTATAGGTCTCCATCTTATCCATACTAAATTCAAATGTATTCCTACTGAGTAA
The DNA here is from genome assembly GCF_002201575.2 of Neomonachus schauinslandi. Lineage (NCBI taxonomy): Eukaryota > Metazoa > Chordata > Mammalia > Carnivora > Phocidae > Neomonachus > Neomonachus schauinslandi. The sequence continues at coordinate 77,224,396 of NC_058403.1, forward strand.
TGGTACAACATTTATTGAATGCTTAATATATGCAAGGTGTTGTAAGCACTTCCCATGAATTATCTCCTTCAGCCTGCACAGCTTCCTTCCTCAGTCCTATCATCAGCCCCATTTTAGAGAGGAGGAAGCCAAGTCACAGAAATTCAGCAGTTTGCCTAAGGCCAAGTGGCTACTTAGCAGACGACCCTGCATTTAAACCCAGACAATCTGACTCCGAAGCTGGCACTGTCCACACTGCGTCCGGGATGTCACTCTGATCCACCACCAGGTTAACCCAGACACAAAGGGAAATAGCTAAGTGACCCCGTTCTGGCTCCTCGTGAACACAGCTTCCTTTCAAAGCCTCACAAATCACCTGTCTAATAAGCCAGTCTAAACCGATACCAGGAATCACAATAGAGTCAGCAGATTGTGGACTCCGGATACCTGTTGTTTTGATAACTGATACCTATTTCCTCATCTCTCACTTCTGGCATTTCTGCTGATTTCCAGGTTTCCTCAGAAGTTCTCTGTAGATCAGTGAGCTGAGCACACTGCTCGCACACGGCCTCCTCCATTGGTGTGGACATCAGTCCCTCCTGAATGATGTTGAGTCTACCTTCCCTAGTTTAAAGATCACCCCCCCCCCCCCGCTTGATAGAGATGACAATCAGGCACACAGCTCCGTTTTCTCTGTCATCTGGGCCATGACATCACCCTCCCCAGGTTACAGAATGCTGGGCATCCCCCCAAAAAAAGCTCCCCCTCCTGGAGCCCATTCTAATCCCATCCCTGCCCAGGAGGTAACTGGAAAGGAAAGGCCCTGATTGGCTGCTAATTACATCACTGCTCCACAGGCCTGATTAAATTCTTAATTAACCGAATGCCACTTTACTTCTACCCCTGACTCCACAGACAAATAAATAAGCACAAAGAGAACAGCATAGGGTGAAGGCAGCAATAAACTATAGCTTCTGGCTCAGGTATGAAAGAGTAACCATTTGCTGGGGTTACCTGTCATTAAGAACGATTTGGTCACCAGGTGGGGACATACAGTTCTCTATATTAAATTAGAGGAATGATTCAAAGGGGACCAGTTTCAGCTGACAAGAGCAAAAAGAAAATCAATTTCAGGTTGCCAGGACAACTAGACTTTTCCTGCAAGAATAAATTTGATACAGCCCTAAAATCTGACAACTAAATGTTTCCTCGCATTACATCACATCCCTAAAACGTGCGTTGAACCAGTGAGATAATCAAGCCTGCTAATTACTTTCTACAACACCCATAAGATACAGGATTGATGGTCTTGGCTCCGGTCTGACTTTCCTCCGGCAGCCCCACTTGCTCTCTTGGTTTTGGGAGTGAATGAGGACTGCGTGCTTCTTAAAATGAATCTAAAGGCATATCCTTGTCAGTTAGTGCTTGCATCCTGGAAAAAGGAAGGTGAGCAACTTTTTAATACATATCCCCAGTGTTCCCTGTCACACAGTCCCTTGGTGACCCCTTTCAGAGAAGGAGTCCTAAGTCATAGAATTAGATCGAACGCAACGCTGTACCTAAAGGGATAGGGGAGCAATAACGCTTGTTGTATCAGAATGTGAATCCAAAACAAAAAGAGGCGAAGTGACGGCTCAAGGTCAACACAGCTAGCCAACAGCAGTTAGGACTGGAATCCAGCTCCTTTGATAATGGCTTCTGTGCAATTTCCTTAAATAGCTGCCATCATCCTGCTTCTGCTGAAGTTAAGTCCACTTGATCTCCTATTAATCCTCATGAGGCAGTGACCCCAAATGGCCTCATCCCAGGAGTTCAGAGTCCTGACCCCAGATCCAATAATATCTGATGAGATGAGCCTTCTCTGCATTTATGTTCTCAGAAGGCTGAATATCAACTTACCTCCAGGGGCTATTAAAAAAAAGAACAGCTAATAAATCACTGGAAAGCACTTTGCAAATGTAAAGTAATACAAAAATGCTAAGCACCAATAATAATATGAGTGGCCCAGGTGAAGGCAGTTCCCTGAAGAGCATGATGATTTCAAGCGGCCAGGCTGTGCCCATCGTCATCCACCAGCAGATGTGAAGGCCATGCCTCTCTCTCAACCTCACTCTCCTTTCCCTCAAATTCTCAAGCGCGCCTCTAGACACTGTAGTAACTCATCACGTTGGGATGGATCCGCAGCGACGTCCTCTCTGTCAGTTCGCGTGGTCATAGAATCTTCACTAAGTACGGAGGAACTGTAGAGGAGGTCTGGATCCAGCAGGCATGAAGGCAAATGTCAAGCTGTCCCTAGCTGGTTATAAACCAAGTAAACCATGAAAAACAATGAGCCCACTAGAAAGTGCTTGTCAGCAAAGTCAGCCTTGAGAGCCGATTTAGAATCCGGTGAGAGGTCAGGAGAGTACAGCACACACTCAAGGGCTCGGGCGGCAGGTGTCAATGGGAGAAAGAGGGGAGGGCAAAGCCCTCCTCCCAGCCACCTGCGTGGTCCTTGGTTCTCACGTGGGACCCACATAAGGTGAGCAGAGAAGGGCAGGAGAGGAAACAGGGGTGAGCAGAGTAAATACAAAATCCAAAGCTGGTGGCAGAGAGACTTGGCTTCTAACCCCGACCCTGCCATTACACATTACGTGACCTTGGACAAGTTATTCAAACCTCACTAAACCTCAGTCTCCTCCTCCATCCAATATAGAGGACACTAGGATCGACCACACAGTCTGGCTTTGGGGATTAAATGAAATGAGGTATGGAAAGCAATGTAGTCAGAGCCTGACACGTAGTACGTGTGCAACAACCATCAGTTATTGTGCTAATTAAGCATGCATGATCTAAAGCTAGAATCCAGCACAAAACAAATGGTAAGACGTTAAGGCATAAAGTCAGAGGTCAAGATCACCGGGACAGAAAAGGAAAGATCTATCCCATAGGTTCTACTTTGTATCTACTAAGGAGTTATCATTGGCCCCATTCCCAAATACCTAATTTAGGATGGCATTAGCCCAGGGATGGTGAGGCACCTGCAAACCCCAGAATTGAGTGGAAATCCAAGGGTACTGGAAATCCAACCACTTGGTCAGCGCAGAGGTCAGCTCTCTGCATTTGAGCTAAATGCTAAAATTCTAGGATTCTGGGTATTCAATGTGGCTGCAAGATCCTCATCCCAAAACAAGGAACTAGTTTTCATGGGAGGAAAATGTTCCCTCCAGTCCCGGTTCATTTAACACACTTTAACATACATGGACATAGTACCTGCTCCTACAGAGATAAAGCAAGGCACAATAACCAAGAAACTACAGACCAAGCCCCATTAGGTCAAGCACAGCTAAAGAGGCATGGGACTTCAGAGAAGGGAAAGAAAAGAAAATTTACTGAGCTCCTACTTGGCGAAGATGCATTAGAAAAATGACGAGAGAAGAGAGAATCAAGGAAGACTTCCTGAGCAAAGCCCCTTTTGAGCTGACACCACGCTGGGGCACACAGACTCTGGGGCCACACCCACTTCTCCAGCAGGATCCTGACAATGCAGCACTGCTGGGTGGGCACCCAGAAGCCCCGGGGCCAGTGGCCACTCTCGCCTCCAAGTTCTGGTTCACAACATGGTACCTACCCACCATACCATGACTGGGGGTGAATCTAGGGAATGAATACTAAGCTGAGATTAAGGCAGCGTTCAGTTTCATCTGCTTCATCTCCACAGGCAAAGCTCAAGCAGACATAAAGAAGAGACAAAGAGGGGATTGAGAAGAAAATATGGATGTTGTGGTAAGGCAGGGTGAGAGAGTAAAGGCTGTGGACTCATGTTATGAAGAGGAAAAAAACTGGAAGACAAGAGAAAAGAGTAGGAGGAAGGAAATTGCTGTGTTTGGGGCTTGTTGTGTTTATTTCTTTAAGCATACTTCTGTCCAGTCATTTTGTAAAAACCCTACTTCTGTGAAGTCCTTCGAATGTTAGTTCAAGAGGACTTTGTTTTGGTCACTGACCAGCACCACGAAGCATTCCTGGAATATAGTAGGTGCTCAATAAATATTTACTGATTGAATGAATAATGCCCAGCTAGAGTAGGTCGCTGTTCCTGAGAAGAAAGAGGCTTTTACAGTCACCAGGAAAAAGAGCAAGACTGTTCATATTTCAGTGTACTCACTTAAATAACATGGAATAACACAGGTGCAAACAGAGTTCATGGTTCCTGGTGCAGTCACCATATATTCACCAAATATAAATCAGACTGACCCACACTCTAAGACAAAGGAAAGGGAGGCCATTCCCTGGATACAACACCAACAGAAAAAGGAGGGGTGCTCGGTAAAAAGAGAAAGGGTATCTGGGAAAAGGCAGTCTGCCCAGGCAAATGATGTTTACTCTGAATCTGATGCTCCAAAGCCAGGAAGGGCCCTGGCCATCCCACTGACTAGTTTGGAGAAAGGTGCCAATTTCAACCTCTTGAGAACAGAGGTGACTACAGACTCTTTAGAAGAAGTAGCAGTGGGGGGAGAGGGCAGGATCCAGAAAGGACTGGATTCAAGTCTTAACTGGAAGGCCTACCTATCAATTTTCAGGGTGCTCCTTCAGTCCCTCTCCTAAAGATAACTGGAAGGATTCACTCGTAGATAGCTCAGAAAGGCAACTTTGTCCATAACGAGGAATACAGTGACTGGGAGATAAAAGTGCTAATTACAAAAGGAGGAAAGGTCAAAATCCACCGTCTCACTCTTCCACAGTGAAGTCTACTGGATGTTTCGATAGCCTGCAAGGTCAGCACTTCTTTCTGTGGCTGTACCTAATCTTGAAAGACCATTATTATTTATTACACATGAAGTACTTTCCATCTGCAGAGTGCTTTGGAATCGCTTTTTATTAGTTACTCAGCATTCTTAAATCTAAACACAGCGAAAACCCTAGTGGACGGCACAAAACCCCTGATTTACTCATCCGTCACACTCAACGGGTCCACACACCGCCTCCCAAAGACTGGACAGGTTGAACAAGAGGCAAAGGAAGCACCAGGAAGGAGACCTCCCATTCAATCGAACATTCATTTATGGAGGCCACCTGGCACTGGGCTGGGTGTTTGGAGATCAGCAGGAGGAGGTACAGGAAGAAATGCGACACAGCTCTTGACCTCAAGGAATCTACCATCCAAGGCTGTTTGAGAGGACCTTTGCGGTGCCTTCCCGCGTGAAGATTCTGTGGTTCTAGGAAAGTATAAATAGGTTTCAAACATCATGTGCAGAAACATCATCCGACGTGACTCAAAATTTGAACAATTCTATAGGTATTACTCTAGTCCCAAAAATGGAATTGAAAAGAAAGAATACGGCATGGGCTTACGGCCCCAGTTTTCAATTTCCAGAATTGAGATAGGCAGCCCCAAATCACCTAAGAGGAAATATTAGGACAAATGAGTTCATAATCGAGAGAGAGACAGAGAGGGAGAGAGAGCATGTAGCCAACCCAAGAAACTTACTCTAAGAAGAAAACATAAATTTAAGTTTTCATAAAGCCACTTAATAGATGCATATATTACCATCGATGGAAGTTACCAATAGTTTATGTATATCTCTAAACATTAAAGATTATAGCCTTTGGAGCAACTCTACTCTCTACTATAAAATATCACATAAAATCGTCAAGTACATTTGGACTTATCACCTGGCAAGATTATCAGAGGAGGGACTGTAGGATGAGAAGGAAGATGGGGTATTCGACAAAAATTTTAAAGTCCTTTCCAATCCTCGGTTTATGATTCACTTCTAGAGATCAGCATCTCACACAAAGCATGATGGCACATATTAAATGTTCAATAATCATGAGTTCTTTGCAGTCTAAAATAAATGAAGTACACGGGCAAGAATGAACAGTCAGAAACCGGAAGTCCTCAATTCTGTTAACCATCATGGTGCCCTACTGGATAATACAGCTATGAAAGTGAGCTGACTGGCACATCACCCCACTAATCACCGAGCCTGATTCACCAAATACTATGGCTTACACAACTCACTACTAAGTAAATACCATTCTCTGCCATCCTCTGATGGAGGAGGTGAGGACACACACATGTGTGCATCTATCCTGTTTTACTTGCCAGGCTGAAGCTTCAGAAAAACAAGAAACATGGTGCGGGCACAAGGACACGGGGCAAGTCCTCCCCATGCCATCTCTTTACCACATGACACTGGGCAGCCCCTTCTTTCTATTCGAGCATCACTTTGCTCTTAAGTAGAATGAGGGTAACATTCCTTAGCCTGCCACCATCGTGGACCTGTTGTGAGGCTCTGCTGAGTTACGGGACGAGGAAAGGGGTGAGTCCACTGTAAAGCCCTGTGTGAACCTATGTCACATACGACAGTCCCCAACGGGCTAATCGCAGTCAACAAATTATTACTGTTTTATGATGGGTCTTCCCTGTGGTTTTCTCATAATCGCACTAAGCATTGATAACCATTAAAATGTATGCTTTTTACCAAAGCAGAAGACACACTGTGCTTGGTTCCCCAAGATTCCCCCTAACTGATGGGTAGAGTCTACCACAGAACCCTGAAACCTGATGCATTCCTCTCAACTCCACTTTCAACCCAGTAAAGCCACCTCATCAGGGTGTGCCATGTGCTATTTTCATTCGCACACCCACCTCTGTGGCACCAAAGGGCCCACGGCTAGCTCAGTCAAGATGAATGCCACCCGTGGAAAGAAAGGCTGCAGAAGCCCCCATTCCCAAAAACCAAAGACCACCAGGTGGAGGAAGACGGTGAAGGGAGTTGAATGCTGTGCTAAAAAAAAATTGTGATATTACAGTGAGCAGGGGTCCGCAGAGCGGGCATCTTGTTTGTGCCCTCTTCTATGGCATGGTCAGAGCTTGGTGCAAGTTGGTGAGCTCGGGATCACTGGGGATACTCCTCAAGAGAAATATGAGACACGAAGGGCCCATCTGGAAATACGTTACATTCCTGCTTTAAGAGCCAGAAAGAAGAGGCCTTCAAGACCCATAGGCACTTCACTTTTCAGAAGGAGAAATGAAGGCCCAGAGACCTGAAGCATCTTGACCAGCTCACAGGGCAAGTGCATGGCACGACTGCCATCAGAACAAAGACCTCTTAGCTTCCACCGTCTCTGGAGCAAGGGCTGCCTCATTATCCACTCCAATCCGCCCCTTTCTCCTACTCCCAGCACTCGGTGGCCGTGCAGTGGCCCGCTCCAGCCAAGAGGCCACCGCAGCGCGGCTGGGCAGAGCGGCGCCCGGTTCTTCAGCCCCCGAGGGGAGGAAGGCTCCTCCACCTTGGCTTCCTCAGCACAATACCCTTCCACAACCACTCAGTGTGCTGGTGAGGCACAGCCTGCGCCAAGGCATCTGAGCCCAAGGGCTGCAATATTTTGTGAAGGAACAAAGAAACCTCCCTTTAACTCAGCAGAGAAAATAATGCCTTGCCTTCAGAAGGGAAATGGGAGAGATCAACTTTGGCCAGAACGCCTTCTGGAAGGAATGGAAAAGTACAAACTTTTGCAACCTAACTGTTGTAGTGGGTTGAAAACCAACTACAGAACCCGTTAAGACAAAGAGCATTTATTAGAATATCACGCCTCGGCTCATAAAGTAAAACTGACTGCAGTCTGCGCCGGGGCCAGAATTTTGCATTTCTGTTTCTTCCTAACCTCCTTAATATCCACAACAGACAAGTGACTCATCCCATGACTGACTGGAGAGCCAACACCTCAGTTTCACATCCCTCGTTCCCTTTCTAAAGGTGTGAGGAAGCTGTGGGGGCTGCCTCCCACGGGTCCTGCCTCTCCCACAGGGAAGGAGAATTTATAAGAGAAGTAGACTACCCACAAGGCCACTCAGAGGCCGCGTTCACTAAGTGTACACCTGACCCCACAACTTGGTGCTGCACATACCCCAACTCCTCTCCGGCCGCAAGAGGGACAAGCGGGAGGGGATGACCGTGAAGATGCAGTAAATGCGTTCATCTCTGCCCCCAGCACGAAGTTATCTGCCAAGTGAAGTCTAATAATGCGTCCAAGGCATATTTAAGGAAATCACAAAGAAAAATCCAAGACCAGGGTCTTGTTTTGTCTTTTTAAGTTCAAACCACGGAAAGTATTTGGAAGAATCAGAAACTACTTTCCACAGGGAATTCCACAGAAACTGGAAAATCTTGGGCAAAATTAGAACCAAAGAAAACAGAAATAGCAGAGATCTTGGCGATCACCAAATCCAGCCCTGCCACTTTGACTGAAAAAAACAGGCCAGAGAGAGAGCTTCACAGCTGGATGGCGGTCGAATGGGCTGAGAACCCACATCTGCTGACTCCAAGAATAATTTCTTAGCCCTCATTCCAAGCTAGCATTGACTTGAACACTGACTCCAAATTAAACCTACATGTGACTGAAAAGAAAAGGGAAAATAAACTGTTCTCGGTGGCAGATGCTTGGAACATTGGCTTCTTTCTCAAAATTTCACAGTTCACGTTCTGAAGAAGATGGAAACCAATGGGGTCCCATTTTGTCAGTTGCGAATGCACATTTCTTAGGAATGCATTGTATGTCTGGTATTCTCTCCCAACTCCCTCTCCCTGTGCCTCTTTTGGCCTTATATGGCACTGAGCTCCGATGCCTGGGTCCCAGAACTCAGGCCTTGGGTATGAATGCAATCCGGTTTCTGAGCTGTTTGTCTTTACTGGAAATCTGAAGAATCCATCTAGGAAACATTTACTAAAATGCAAAAGGCAGGGAGAATTGATTCACACCCTGAACTTGGCACAGAGAAAAAGATTCTTCTTTTGCTCACCCAAAGGTTTGCTAACCAGATTCTAGGGAGAAAGTGTCAAGTTTAACAGAGGTACGAGGGTTTCTATCTCAAGAATTGTATGTGCGTGTGTGTGTGTGTGCACGCACATGTTCACACAGGTGTTGGGCACTGTTCTAACATAAGAGTTAGAGAGGCAAACTGACACTGGAAAAGCAAGACACAGCCAGCTAGCCCATCAGAACATGTCCTCGGCACTCATCTTTCTTGATATGACTTAGTTATCTCTTCATGTGGTGTCTGAGTTTCAAACACTTGCAAACTACGTTTCAGAAGCAGAAAATCTGTTTGAAAACAGGGGTAATCTGCAATTGTCATTCCACTAAAACAAAAATGTTGTAAGTATCTATAATTCCAAACAATACTTTTGAAAGGAATTATACAAAGAGAATTCGATGAACACATCCCCCAGACACGTAAAAGAAAAGCAATGTCAGAGCAGAAAAGGATAGCTTGAGAGGGGGTGAAACCGAGGCCCCAAGAATAGAAATGACTTGCCCCATGGCACACAATCAGTACGATGAAGCACATCTCGATGTGGAGCACATAAGATCTGAAAAGAAAGTGGAATGGACCGTCTAAGGGCATTACGACCTCCAAGAACAGAGAGAGAAAACCACCTGTTAACCCTTAACAGTGGGTGCACAACCCTCGCTGTGGCACGTGGCCACCCACAAACTAGCTTTGTGATTTTTAAGAGTGCACTTTTCATCTTCTCAGGGAGGACTAAGGAAGGACAGGGACCACATCCCATACGGCAGGCACACAGTCCTGTTTAGAATCCAACGTCCATCAGTTCTCTGAAGCAGAACTTGAGCAAGTTATTTATCCCTTCAATATCTCTAGCAATTCATCTGCAAACTGGACATAACCATGTCTACCTTATGGGGTACTTGAAAAGATGAAATAGGCTTTTTACAAAGTGTCGCTCTAGCGGTGTTTGACATCTAAGTAAGCACCTAATAAATGGCACCTCTTAATAGTATATCCGTTCCCATAATTCCCACTACAAGAACCATGAGTGATTTGGTGTAATACTAAAGGTCAAGGAGCCTCTGGTTCAAGTCCTCGCACTTCGTCTCATCCAAACTATGAACTATGAACCTAATTGTGGAGTCTCCTCTGCCCCGTCGTGGTTGAGATCTTAGCTGGGAAAAGTTCTTTAGAAACGGTCTTGCAATGTAAAAATGGAAAGTATAATCATAAAGGTCAGAACCTTCTTTGGGTTGGGGCGCCTGGGTGGCTCAGTCGTTAAGCATCTGCCTTCGGCTCAGATCATGATCCCAGGGGTCCTGGGATCGAGCCCCGCATCGGGCTCCCTGCTCGGCAGGAAACCTGCTTCTCCCTCTCCCACTCCCCCTGCTTGTGTTCCCTCTCTTTCGCTGTGTCTCTGTCAAATAAATAAGATTTTATTTATTTATTTGAGAGAGAGAATGAGAGAGAGAGAGAGAGCGCACATGAGAGGGGGGAGGGTCAGAGGGAGAAGCAGACTCCCCGCCGAGCAGGGAGCCCGATGCGGGACTCGATCCGGGGACTCCAGGATCATGACCTGAGCCGAAGGCAGTCGCCCAACCGACTGAGCCACCCAGGCGCCCTCTGTCAAATAAATAAACAAAATCTTAAAAAAAGAAAAAGAACCTTCTTTGGGGATTAACAGAGGGTCATGCGAATGTAGGTGCCGCATAAATATCAGTGGAGGAATGAAAGATAGCCCATGCTCGACTTTCCTCACGAAAAGCAAATACAGGGGCGCCTAGGTGGTACAGTCGGTTAAGCGTCCGACCCTTGGTTTTGGTCACGATCTCAGGGTCGTGAGATTAAGCCCTGCATTGGGCTCTGTGCTCAGCATGGAGTCTGCTTGGGATTCTCTCTCTCCCTCTTCTTCTGTCTCTCCCTCTCGTTTTCTCTCTCTCTCTCAAATAAATAAATAAATCTTTTTAAAAAAGTTACCTTAAAAAATAGCTTGACTGCCATGCTACTCCTTTCATAAATGTTCCTGAGATAGAGGCTGTAGGCCCAGAACGCCCCCATGGTAGCAAGGATTCCTGCAAACTGCCACTCAGCACAGAGTGATGAATAACAATGAAGTGCTAGCCAGGGGGTGCCCTGACTCACAAGCCAGGCATGGGCCCGTGAGGAGGCCTGGGGAAGAGTCACCCAAAGTGACCACGCTAAAAGGCCTTCATTACATAGAATGTCATAGCCAGTGTGAGGAAACAGCCAAGGCCACGTATCCCTCTGGGCCTCTCTTCCTCATCTACACAGGTGCCGCTTCCTCAACCTTGAGAGATGTCCGGGGGTTGGGCAGAAAGCTTAAAGAAGGCAGTACCGTGGTCTTAGGTGCTGCCAGCAGTCTTGACTCCCCTCCAAGACAGTGGTTTTCAAAGTCGGTTCCCCAGAGGCACAGAATTCTGGAAAGCTACGTTGGCCCAGGGTGGAAGCTTATTGGATCCTCCACATGTAACCACAGCACCACCATACAACTGCGCTTCGGTTATCTCTTATCCTGGGATTTCACATCACATGTCATGAGGGGTTTGAAATAGGATTCCACAAAGGAGCAAGGTCTGAAAACACCAAAGCCCAAAGAGCCTACTGTCGAAAGTCATAAAGCCAGTAAATGCCTGGGCCACACAGAGGTTTCCTGGAGGAAGGCCTGGGAATGACAGGCTAATGAGAAACAAGCAGAGAAGGTCAGAAAGCTCCAGAGAGCATGCACTGCTATTAGAGAGATCAACCCAGCCCCCCCAGAAGGCTGGAGATCTCTAGAAGGATTTGAGAAGCAGAAGTGAAGGAAGACGGAAGCCAGACAGAACAAAACATCCCAGGTCGGGAACTTCTTTACTTCTCTCCTCCGTGCTCATCTCTAGGACTTCACACCCAGGTGAACCGCCCCAGGAGAAAGGCCTTCCTGCTTGGGGCCGGGACCCAGAAGGAGAGGGGCAAAGCTGGAGAGAGGGCAGCACACACTTTCATTCTTTCTCTGACGATGCATACGGTGTGATGGCACCTCGGGGTAGGGGGGCGGCGGGGGGAAGCCCTCTGAGATGACAATGGCCTTGAGCTTTTCATTCCTCCATCTTTGCACAGGCCAAATAGGGATAAGGGATCCACATCAACCCAAGAGCTGTCTGGCAACAGCACAGGGAGGGCCCTCCAATCTGCTTAGTAACAGCAATAGAAAGTGCTAAATAAGTGAGTCAAGAAATATTTCTGGAAGAGCTATTCAACTGGAATGCTTGGAGAGCCACCCGCATTGCAATAACTCGATCTGTCCTCATCTTTTAGCACACGCACGAGCCCGGCTTGAAAAAGGGACTTCACAGCTCCAGAGGCAGCCAAATAAATAAATAAACATGCAGAAATCTCTCGGCGGCTTGCTGAAGTTACCAGGGAGAAAGTTATGTTCCCAATAAGGATGTGATTTCATTCTTCTCTCCCTGTCTCATTTCACATCTTTTCCCCAACCACTTTTGGTAGTGAGCAGTTTGTCATGCATCCAAGGGAAGCGACACAGCCCCCTGCATGGCCGATCCATCTAAAAAACATATCATCTGTCTGGGCGGCAGAAAGCCCAGTTGGAATAAGCAAGTTCTGTGCGTTCAACTAGAAAACACTTCTTGTTCTCACTGTCAAAATAATTCTGTATTAAACTTCTGGGATATGTGACTAATGTGCCTGGAACCTTTTGGAGCGACTGGTTTATTTATTTTAGGGAGGGGAGCACGGCTGCTGGCGGCGGGTGGGGGTGGTGACAGAGAAAGAGGAGGAGGAGGAAGGGAAGAGGGGAGGAATGGGAAACAGGAAGAGGCAGAGAGGGCTGCCCCCGAGAGCTCGAGCGGGAGCCCCTGGAGCTGTCACTGCCAAGCTTTTTCCCCAGAAGCCCAAGAAGGAGTGGGGCCAGTCCAGGAAAGAGAAGAGAAGACAGATAAAGGTTGGCAGTGCATGCTTTCCAGAGTCAAGGTTGCCCAACAGTTCCTCAAAAGACTGGGGAAATGAAAAAGTCAAAGCGAAACAAAACACACACACACACACACACACACACACACACATACACACACACACACTTCACCAGAGTAATCTGATCACAGCTCCTTCCAAAACCCAGAAAAGCTCCCTACTGCTTACAGGAAAGAGCCCCAAACACAAGAGCGGGACACGTAAAACGTCTATGATTTGATGGAGATGCCTCACGTCCGTGCACCTTCAAGACTCAGCCCGCCATCCCCCATTCCTTGACAGATTCTCATGCCTCTGGTGTTCCCTCCGTCTCGAGGACACATCTCTTCTCCCATGTTTATCACAGCCTAGCTATCTTTCAAGACCTAGAACACTGCCACCCACAGCAAAGCCTTCCCCAGTGGCAGCCAACAGATACCTTACCCTCAGCAGGCTCGTAACTCCGGCGTTGATCACTTGACAGCCTGCCTCCAGGTACTCGTGGCTTGTTGGCACACCTGCCTGCCTACTCCCTGGCCCACCCTCTCTCCCCAGAAACCAGCCTCTCCGAAGCTCCCACAGTGTGCATGTACACATCAACACTGAGTGCTCGGCCATCGGGGGTTCTCTTCGTCTCAGAATGCCCCAGAGGAGTCTGAGGACTCAGTGGACGTATGCCCATCACTGATCCTTTGTGCCTTCCACAGCGAAGCATCTTTAGCAGTAAAGTTGAGAGACCAAAAAAAAAAAAAAAAAAAAAATTCAGCTGGGAAACCATCAGAAGAAAAAGGCTGGGAATTTGCTCATACTAAACCTCTAGAATCAGCCCTTCTCCCTCCTCAAACCCATTATGTTGCTAAAGTCTCCTCTCCTGCTTTGAGCTGGAAGTAGGTAGAAGGGTGGGACACAAAGAGACCAGGGGGTGACAGGAGGGGAAGCTTCCAGAATGAAACAGAAGAGGTGATGAGGTAAAGAGATCTAAAACCCATCAAAAAAGTTGAAATCATCGGCTTCCTTTCTGTTTGTTTTGATTATCTTTCCCCATTTTCTTACTTGTAATAGTTACATGTTAAGAAGGGAAGGAAGTGAGGGAGAGAGGATGGAAGGAAGGCAGGAAGGAGATGGTTGGAAGTGGAGAGTAGGGACAGGACGGCGACAGGGACAACGATGAAAGAAATAGTGAGTTGGCTGCGCGCTCCTGGTCAGCTTTGGCAGGCCCACCTCCTGAACTTTCTCTCCGAGGTTACTTGGCAAAGACAGCCTCAGAAAACAGTTTTCACTTTCCTTCTCCAAACCCTCTCTCCCTCCCCCACCTCATTTAAAAAATGAGTTCCAACCTCCTAAACAGGGAAAGGAAAAATGAGACCCAATTCAACTTCACATTTTCTACCACTTAAGGAAAACCATTTCTTGGAGTGAATGCTTTATGATTCAGAGAATAACCTACTCTCTCATCCTGCTTCTCTCTACTTCTGCACCCCCCTCTCTTCCCTGTCTTCATGCCTTTCTGCGACTTGGAGGTAGTCCTCTGCCCTCAGAGCATTCTCAACCCTCCTCCCATTAAAATCTCCGTCTTCCTCCCTCTCTCCTTCCCTCCCTCCCTCGCTCTCTCTCTCTCTCTCTCTCACACACAAACACACACACACACAAATTAAGTTTTGTTTCTGTTTTTTACCTTCATTAGAACACAATAAATACCCACAAAGGGTAATTCATTCATTTATTCACTCATTTATTCATTTATAAGTAAAGCTTAATAAGCACCTACTCTGAAAGAGTTAATATTCTACCAGGGCCCGTCAGAAACTGCAAAGAGATGTCAACGGTGATGTGGTTGGAGAGGCATACGGGATAGACCATCCGAGCCCGAGGAACTGTGGGAGCCTTCCTATAGAAGACACCTGCAACACAGTAGACCCTCGATAACAATCTGTTAAAGGAATGAATAGAGAAATAAATGGATGAAGGTGTATTTGAGTTCAGCCTCAAAAGGATGAGTAAGAGCTGGACGGGAAGAAATGAGAGAGCCCACAGTTCACAGGTGAGGGTCACAGTGGCACAGAGGCAGGGAAATGAGAGGCCCATCTCAGGAACGCTCAGAAGTCTAGTGCAGAAGGGAAATGCTATCAGTAGAGGGACCGGAGAGGTATTCACCTGACAAACTAATACCCTGTAGCACTTTCTATGTGATGGATGACCTCCTCACTGGTGCGCCGTTACAAACTCATTTAATCCCCATAACAAGCCTACCTCCATTTCACATAGGAGGAAACCGGAGCCCAGGGAGGTTCAGTAACCTCCCCGGATAAGAGGGCTGGCGGACGGTGGAGCAGCCTGGCTGCAAATGGGGGATTATTACATCCCCAGATTATATCACTGTCCTCTGGACAGGTCCCAGAGGGCCAAACTGAGGAGTCCATGCTTTGTTGTACAGGCAAAAGGAACCAACTCAAGGTTTGGGGAGCTAGAATAATAGGGTCACATTTAGGGAAAATCATTTGCATTTGTGTAATAAGATCTATCAGAGCTCATGGATGGATTAGGGAATAAGAGATGAATCAACCTCAGCATCAGCCCCTACCCGCCCCCACCCCCAGCCAGACACACTCCTAAATCACTGTTCCGTTGTCGTGCACACAGTCCAACAGGATATACAGTCATTCTTCTCTGTGCATGCTCAGACCCTGAGATTTGATTTTTTTATCTTGGAATAGTCTGTTCCCATCTGGTTTCTGGGCCAAAGATTCCATGGAGCCTGCCATGAGGGATGGCATGGCTGCGGTCAGAGGTGAGTGGCCTCTTAGTCCGGCCGAAGGCTCCGAGAGGCAGCACTGTACATGTACTGAACGGTCACAAAAATAGCTCGGCTAAAGGACACAGGGAAAAAAAAAACTGCACTCTTTAGAACTGACGTGTTTTTCCTTTTCTCTCTCTACCACCGCTTCTATGACCTAGTAAGGAGGGATCACTGTAGAAGCAGCACTGGGCCAGAATTCAGGAGGCCTGGGTTTGAGCGCTGATGGCCACTTTCTTTTACACGTGACCTCGGGTAAGTTCTAGGCCTCGGTCTTTCTGTCTGTAAAATAAGAGGCTGGGGCTCAACTACAGTGGTTGCTCCCCTGTGTTTGAACATGTGTGCGTGTGTCTGTGTGTGGTGGGGGAGGGGTGTCAAAACAGATACAAGTGCATTTTGGTCGAGATAGGATTTTTTTTTTACTCTTAAATCCTTTCAAAATGTTCTATAAAGTAGAGCCAAGAACTAGGGCGTGGAGGGTGAGTTTGCTATGTGGGGTTACGGAGCAAAACAGATTTCCACAAATAAAATGCCACAGTGGATCCCTGTAAAGGGTGAGATAGGTAATTTTCCTTTTTTTTTGTTTTTTTGGTTTTTGTTTTTTGTTTTTTAGACTTTTCCTGTACCTTCTAAATTGATTAACTTGAAGTGTTTTCCAAAACTTGAACAATGATTCTCACTGATGAATGGATCTGGGGAGACTTTCATTGCATGCGTTCTACTCTTCTGCATTCTGGAATTCTCTTCGGTGCTTGGCAAACATTTTTTAAGAAATAATCAAACTACAGCATTTAAAAATACAAGACAAAGAGAGAAAACCTAAAAAAAGAAGAAAAAAACAAAATTAACTCAGCCCCCAGCCCCCCGCACTTGCCCAAACACATTTTCTAAACACTAATCTTCCTGCCCTGGCTGTGAGGGCGTTGGGTGGGGGAGACTCATTCCTTAAACTCAGAGCTTCGCTTTTTTTTTTTTCCCAATTAGTTGGAATCCATTACTATGTGGTAACAAGTATGGTGAAGACAGTGGCTTTCCTCACACAGCTGTTGTCGAGGCACAGCTGCTAAAAATAAAAGGACTGCACGCCCTTTGTCAATATAAGGTGTTTAATCACACAGCAGCCCAGGATGTCCTCTTGAGGGGCTGTAGTGATGGGCACAGTATGTGATGATGACGACAATGGCAACAACAACAATAATAATAATAACAAGCAGTTAGCTCACCCACTGGACACACTGGCCTTGCCGCCAATTATTAAAACTACAAAGAAGCAGACTCCTTTCTCCAACCACAGGACGCTCTACATTATCACATCCTGTTACAACGGGGCAGGTTTTATTCATAAAAGCTGGACGTATTACAGGTGATTTTTCTTTTCTTCTTTCACTCTCATCCCCATTTTCTCAATATTCTACATATGAGAATACACTGCCTTTATACTTCAAAAAACAGAGGATCATTTTTAAAGACCTGTAAACAACCACACCACCATAAATAAGCCAGGCTCTCCTTTCACAGAGTTTAAACATGAGCCTTCCTCACTAGTGAGCCTGCAGGGGATATTCTGTAACTAGGTCACCGGATTTCACTCCATCCCGGTGTACCTCTCCAAATGTTCACCAAAGCCACCAATATCTCATGAGGTTAATTTTGGACAACTGCTGAGTTGAACTAAAAGGAACACATTTAGTCAAAAAGCATTTAGGGAATGCCTCTAATATTCTTGGCACAGCAAGACACACCAAAATGAAGGGGCAGCCCCACCCTCAAGAAACCTACAGAAGGGCAAGAATTAATATACGCGCATAAATAAGAATAGCTCAAGGTACAATGGGATAAATTCTAAACGTGTTCCCGCTCAAAGCAGGGTGGGGGTTCTAGGAAAGGAAAGGTTATTTCTAGCTGCCGGGATGAGGGACAGCTTTGGGAAAGAGTCCATGTCTCAGCAGGATGAGAAACGCCAACAAAGGCAGGGATGGGGCAGATCCTGGTCCGGGGTACAGTTCAGCCGGCTGGAGCCCAGGGACAGGAAAGAGTGGCCTTCATTCTGGAGAGAAAGACTGTTGTCAGACAATCAAGAGGACACAGGACGCCGGGCTGGGGAGTTGGGGCGTAATTCCACTGGGGCGAGGCACGCTGTCTCCGCATGCATCTGGGTGCCACAGTGACCGTTTCACCTGAAGCCATCCCTTTACATGTACTAGTAAATTAAATTAGTAAACAAAAAGTAGAGACGATAGACAAATACCTAAGCTAGTATAAATACCCCACAATATGTTCCAGAGTAAAATCTGGGAGTGATTGTAAATATCTCGCAAACGAGAGAACACATGCCCTCGATGATGAAAATCTGGTAAGTGTGGGGAGAATGAATTAGGAGGGAAAATCGCAGAAGTCAGGGGCACCTGGGTGGCTCAGTCGGTTAAGCGTCTATCGTCGGCTCAAGTCATGATCCCGGGATCCTGGGATCAAGTCCTGCATCAGGCTCCCTGCTTAACAAGGAGCCTGCCTCTCCCCCCACTCTGCTGCTCCCCCTGCTTGTGCTCTCTCTCTCTCTCTCTCCCTCTCCCAAATAAATAAACAAATCTAGAAAGGAAAAGAGAAGAAAAGAAAGAAAAGAAAAGAAAATGGCAGAAGTCGTGGCTCTGTTCCCAGTGATCCAATCCAAAGTGGCTCCATCCAGCTCTCTGGAGCCACGAATTCAGCAGATTGCATACCGCATCAACAAAAGAGCGAAGAGGGCTTTTATGCCCCTAAAGCATTGGTTCGCTTCCCTGGCTGAACATTATTATCCCCCGGGGTACTTAATTTTTAAAAATGCAGATACTCAGGGCCCCACTCCAGCCCTATTCCAATCAGAATGTGTAGAGGGGGGACCCAGGCACAGTTACCATTACACAGCTCCCCGGGGTGATTTTCACATGCAGCCGGGGTTGAGAGTCACCGCTGGGAGTTTGGGTAAAAACGCTCAGAAGAAAAGCCGAAAGTCAAATTAACGACAAGAACTGACCAACTGTTCGGCTCAAGCTCAAAGTAACTCCCAATCATACACCAGTAGCTTTTCAAGGCCTCTTCCCCCCTGCTTGGGGCATCCAGGGTGAGCTCTTTAGAGGGGGGTGTCGGGTTCCCCGGAGGGCTGTCGGCAGAGGCCAGGGGAGGGTCACCAGCATTATGTAATCAGTGAAGGTGGGTGCTGGCCTCAGAACACGAGTCAAGGCCACGGGGACCGTAAGAGCCAGCACCAGCCCAAGCGAAGTCCTGTGAGGTACTGTCACAGGATGGGGGGTAAGGAGGAGTGTGTAGATCCCAACATCCAGCTATCAGTCCCGCGGTGTGGGGGTGTAAGAAGGGACTAGGCTTTGCAGTTAGACACACGCTGGCTCTGCCACTATTGAAGTGAACTTAAACAAGTGCTTTAATCTCTCTGAGCCTCAACTTCCTTATTTGCAAAGGAGGAATTAGAATGTATATGCCTTGCATATTGCTTTTCTTTTATGACTAGGGATGATGGTGTGCATAGTCCAGCACACACTAGTGTGCTCTGGTGCTCAACCAAGAAACGTCAGTGAATACAGTATTATAATTATTAAGCAAATAAACCAACCTGAAATTGTCTCCAAAACTGCATTCCATCACCAAACCAGGAACTGAAGACAAAAATGAGAATACATGTGGTAGACAACCAAATCTGTATCGCCCGGACCAGGAAGAAGTATATTTATACTCGCAATGTCAACTAAAACCCAGCCTGTCAATGTACTGCCCTCAGTCATGCCTCTCAGCAATTACAAACTGGCTCGGACTTCAAAAGCCATTAGGTCTCACCTTTCCTCTCTCCAACCCTCATCACACCACAGAATGGCCAAGTCGAATCGTCTCGGGAGGTGATACGACCATCATACTCAACACGCATGCAAGAGAGGAAACCAAGGCTTGCCAGAAGGTGGTCAATTTCAATTAAACTTACAACTCAGTAGTCATAATAAAACCATAAACACAACACTAATTAATGAGTTTACCAACACTGCTCATTAGACAGGCAATATGGAAATCACATGCCTTACTCTTTATGTGCCAGGGTCAGCCCTGGAGCCAGGACTAAAAGCCAGGTCTGTGGCATCCCATGCCCCAGGATGGAGAAGGGGTCCGATGCTCAGGCTCTACCACCACCAGGTACGTACCCTTGGATATGAATGCCCTTCCCTTCTCTAAGCCGCGGGTTCCCTTTCTTTAACAAGATGCTCCTTGACTTCCTTAAGGATTACTGGAGAACTAGTGGGTGGTGACCATGGAAACCATTTGTTCCTGTCTGACCTTGAGACACCTACATGTTGCCTTCTGGCACAAAAGCTTAAAAATCCGCTGAAAGAAGATTTGTACCCATTACCTGCTTGGGTCAAATGCCAAATAACTGAGCGTTAGAGTCAATATTAAGCCAAAGCTGGGCGCCTGGGTGGCTCAGTCGGTTGGGCGACTGCCTTCGGCTCAGGTCGTGATCCTGGAGTCCCTGGATCGAGTCCCGCATCGGGCTCCCTGCTCAGCGGGGAGTCTGCTTCTCCCTCTGACCCTCCTCCCTCTCATGCTCTCTGTCTCCCATTCTCTCTCTCAGATAAATAAATAAAAAAATCTTTAAAAAATTTTAAAAAAATTAAAAAATAAGATTTTATTTATTTGGGTGCCTGGGTGGCTCAGTTGGTTAAGCGACTGCCTTCGGCTCAGGTCGTGATCCTGGAGTCCCTGGATCGAGTCCCGCATCGGGCTCCCTGCTCGGCGGGGAGTCTGCTTCTCCCTCTCCCACTCCCCGTTTGTGTTCCCTCTCTCGCTGTGTCTTTCTCTGTCAAATAAATAAAAATCTTTAAAAAAAAAAAAAAAAATATTAAGCCAAAGCTGAGGCTGAAATCTATCAGCATCATCGTCTGAATTTCCTTGAGACAAGAATAAATAGGAAATTTCTCGGTGTTGAAGAGAACTGGTAATTGATGTCGCTGTGCAGGATTTTGAAGGTTTTCCTGATCAAGAGATGTTGAGGACAGCAAATTCGGCGTTCTACTTTCAATATGTCTTCCAAAATCATGTGAAAAATTCTTAAATAGGCCTTTTCTGTAAAGATTTGTGGCCTTCAGTAAAATTAAACGACTAAAACTAAAAAAGAGTTCTTAGAGGACATTCTTTTTAAATGTTATAAATGCAACTAACCATTACGTGTTCACTTGGATATGAAGTGTGTGCGGTGGGGAGCAGGAAGTCAGGAAAGGCTTCTAGAGAATAGAACACGTAACCCCAAATGCAGGCTGCAGGCCCTGACTCTATGAACACCATCACAGAAATTGGTGCTCCAGAACGGCATGCCAGGTGGCTGCATATACAGGAAAAGCCACAGATTTCGTGGCCTTTCGGACCCAGTTTGGAGTCTCAGTCCTCTGACTACCACCTCTGTGACCTAGGAGAGTAACATCAAGTCTCTGCGCTCAGGATCCTCATCTGTAAAATGGGGTGACACCTGTCTCGAGTGCATGTTGGAAAGACTATCCCAATGCCAGTTTCTACTGGTAAGCACCTAAGACAGACCCCGGCTGTGGATATGGCAGTCCGTATCTCCTTTGCTCCTCTCCAATTAAGAACCCACACACTCGGTGGGATGAGCTCAGCCTGCTAGAGAAGCACCCTGCCCTACGAGATGGTTCCTAACCTTGCTGCAGAAGGAATCAAGAGGCTTTCCACATCTCCATCAAGGCAAAGGGTACTTTCCCAAGAAACCATGATAGGAATAATACTTAAGTAAGCCACTCCAACATTTTATAACTTCTCTGGCATGACGTAGGAGTGAGTCAGGATGTGAGGGTTGATCTGTGTTTATCCAGCCCGACACAGAGGAGAGAGACACTGTGCCGTGACTGGTGAGTACGGCTGAGAAAGACAAGGCCTCTGGGGGGCTGAATAGTTAGGTATCCATTTCTGCTAGAAGTCCTGTGGGGAGGTGACACTGCAGGAAGGCGACGAACCTTTGGCAACGGTTGCCCAGGGGAGTTTTGATCATTCAGCTACACGAGGCTCATCTCTTACCCGAGCAGAGGTGATGAAGGAATTCCACCCACTGCGTCTGGTGGAAATGAGTTTGTTGGTGCCCCAAAGAGGAAGATGCCTGGGGAGCAGGGAATATTCTCCTGTACATCCTTTAAACCCCTTGCTCTGATTCTTCCTTCACCGTGCAATGCCTCTGCCAACCAATCCCATTTCCACAGCATCCGAGGCAGAGCACAGATACAGGCAAGCCAATTAATGCAAAACTCTTGCTCTTAGGCACGTATGAAAAAGGCATCAGGTTGATCCTGGGCTGCCTTCCACGTCTGACTAATGCAAACCGATTTCCTCCCCTTCCCACCATGGAAACCCTGCTTTGCTATTTTCAAAAGGGGGGTGGGGAGTTCCAGGCTTAAAATGATGAGGACCAGATACCAACCGTGCCAACCATACAATCAAGGGAAGCCCTGTCTCATAACTGGCAGAGACTTTCAAATCACCAAGGGGCAACACCTACTGAGCTGGTAGGGTCTTACTGAATTCTTCCTATCCTTATAAGGGTGGCTTCATCTGCTTTGGCTGTCACCTTCTTTTGCAGTTTTGGAATACATCATTTGGAGAGTTGAATTTCTTAAGAACAGGTGGGCAGATCCAATTCCAATTTAATGCCTTAGTCACCTAAATTCATCAGGCATCTACTGAGCCAAAAACATGTGCACAGATGGCCCTGAGCGAGACCCTGGAAGTACAAGGGTGAATGAAGATACAATCACTGACTCGTGTCACACAATCATTGGCCCTGTAGGCACGAAATAAAGGTTAATGGTTCCGTGTTGCAATACATAAATATTATAAATATTAACTGTGATGTCAAAAGTACAGGACATAATTAACAATGGAGAATTGGTTTAAAAAGCAAGCCCCAGAATAGCAGGCTGTGATGTACACACACACACACAAACACACACACACACAATGGAACACTATTCACTATAATGTACATTGGGGCAATAGGATTCCAGGCCATCTAGATTTTGTTCCTTATACTTTTCTTTGTTTTCCCAATTGTCTACAATGAAAATTAGTTACTTGTATATTCAAAGAGAGCACCGATAAAATGTTGAAAATAAATAAAGCACACTAATTACTTCAGAATTCTGAGTTCACAAACAGCTCCTGTGCTAAGCCTAGATACTAGACACCCTAGTCCCTCACTCCAAAAATCCATGTGTGTGTCTGTGTCACACACGTGTATGGTTGATACTAACTAACCTAAAATATGGATCCTTTGTGGGATCCTGATTGGGTAGAGGAAGACTGGATGAGCTCTGGGAGACAGGGGGTCACCTTTCGGAGCAGCTGAAACCAGAGTAGATCACAGTGGCTGCTGATCAGAAAAGCTATCCAAACACAGAAGATGCGTGAAGCAGAGAAAACCAGCAGCCGTTTGGTCTGGCTCTTAAACTGCAAAAGCAGAAGGACAGACCTCCCAGCCACAGGCATTGGCTTATGCACGAGCTGCCTGTCTGAGGGGCAATTCTATGTGCCTATTCCTGGGGACAAGCAGGAATAGCTAAATCATTTATTTAATGAAGGTCCACAGCTAAGCTTTATACCTCTAGAAAGGCCAGAAACGTTACACACATAATTCTTTGCAAATATGTTCATTTGATTTGTTTAGAAACTGCTATTAAAAACATACATTTGGGGGCGCCTGGGTGGCTCAGATGGTTAAGCGTCTGCCTTCATCTCAGGTCATGATCCCCGGGTCCTGGGATCGAGTCCCGCATCGGGCTCTCTGCTCCTTGGGAGCCTGCTTCTCCCTCTGCCTCTCTCTCTCTCTCTGTCTCTCATGAACAAATAAATAAAATCTTAAAAAAAAAAAACAAAACATACATTTGGAAGGGGAAACCAAACCAGAAACACTGCAACAAGCTAAGTGAGAGCTGACAACTTCAAGCTCAGAAATACTTAATGAGCACCTACTATATGCCAGGCACTGTAGTAGGTATTTGTACTGCCAAGTAAGGACTAAAATGGCAACAGTCAGTCCCTGCCTTCAAACAGCTTAACTTTGGAGGAATTCAGGAGAAGACCATAAAAACAAAAAGTAGATGTGGAACGCTGGTACCATAGGACACACTTGCAGCCCTAATGAACTTGACTGTGCAGGTCAAACTATCAAAGCTGCTAAAGGGTGGAGGGGTGGGGGTAGATTTTGGTTCCTGATCCAATAAATTGGACAAATTCATTCTGTGAGTTCTGAGAAGTTCTATAGCAAAGAAACATGTCTAAATTTGTTTAAGCCGACATCTCCCAAACGTGTTTGACCACAAAATCCCTTCTTATGGAATACCTATCAACAGATCATAGAAAACTAACATGTACCAAAACTAAGCTTGCAAAATACACAATAATGGCTGTGCCAACAATATTAAATTACCATGAGGTGAGTTCTATTAAAAAAAAGAAGAAGAAGAAGGTAGCGGGACGGGAAGAATGAAGCGGGGGAAATCGGAGGGGTAGACGAACCATGAGAGACGATGGACTCTGAAAAACAAACTGAGGGTTCTAGAGGGGAGGGGGGTGGGAGGATGGGTTAGCCTGGTGATGCGTATTGAGGAGGGCACATTCTGCATGGAGCACTGGGTGTTATGCACA